>NC_141538.1:56905000-57205000 GCF_021556685.1 Rattus norvegicus | reverse complement strand
ATATAAAGTCAGACCTATCAGAATTACAGCACACTTCTTGCCACAGACTATGAAAGCCAGAAAATCCTGGGCAAATGTTATAAAGACCCTAAGTAAACACAAATGCCAACCAAGGATATTATATCCAGCAAAACTCTCAATTAACATAGAGGTAGAAAGCAAGATATTCCATGATAAAACCAAATTTACACAATATCTTTCCATAAGTCCAGCTGTACAAAGGATAACAGATGGAAAACTCCAACATAAAGAGGGAGACTACACTATAGAAAAAACAAGAAATTAATCTCCATGCAATGAAACCAAAAGAAGAGAACCACACAAACATAATTGTACCTCTAACAACAAAAATAACAGGAAATAACAATCATTGGTTCCTAATAAATCCCAACATCAATGGAAGCAATTCTCCAATAAAAAGATATAGACTAAGAGACTGGATATGTAAAGTGGACTCAGCATTTTGCTGCATAAGGGAAACACACCTCAGAGACAGACAGATACTACCTCAGAGTAAGAAGATGAAAAATTTCCAAGCAAGTGGTCCCAAAAAACAAGCTGGTGTAGCCATTCTAATATGGAATAAAATCGACTTTCATCCAAAAATTATCAAAAAAGATAAAGGACACTTCATATTCACCAAATGAAAAATCCACCAAGATGAACTCCTAATCCTGAATATGAATGTTCTAAATGCAAGAGCACCTATAATCATAAAAGAAAACTTACTAAAGCTTAAAACACACATCACACTTCACACAATAATAGCACTACACTCTCATCAATGGACAGATCATGGAAACAAAAACTAAACAGAGACAAAGAAAAACTAACAAAAGTAATAAACAAAGTGAATTTAACAGATATTTATAGAACATTTCATCCTAAAACAAAAGAGTACACATTCTTCTTAACACCTCATGGTACCTAATACAAAATTGACCATACAATCATCAGTCACTGAAGAGGCCTCAACAGATGCAAGAAAATTGAAATAATCTCATGCTTCCTATCAGATCACCACAGACAGTTTTCAATGGTAACCTGGTCAAGGAAGAAATAAAGAAAGAAATTAAAGACTTTTTAGAATTTAATGAAAATGAAGGTACAACATACCCAAACTTATGGGACACAATGAAAGCTGTGCTAAGAGGAAAACTCATAGCGCTGAGTGCCTGCAGAAAGAAACAGGAAAGAGCATATGTCAGCAGCTTGACAGCACACCTAAAAGCTCTAGAGCAAAAAGAAGCAAATACACCCAGGAGGAGTAGAAGGCAGGAAATAATCAAACTCAGAGCTGAAATCAACCAAGTAGAAACAAAAAGGACCATAGAAAGAATCAACAGAACCAAAAGTTGGTTCTTTGAGAAAATCAACAAGATAGATAAACCCTTAGCCAGACTAACGAGAGGACACAGAGAGTGTGTCAAAATTAACAAAATCAGAAATGAAAAGGGAGACATAACTAGAGATTCAGAGGAAATTCAAAAAATCATCAAATCTTACTATAAAAGCCTATATTCAACAAAACTTGAAAATCTACAGGAAATGGACAATTTCCTAGACAGATACCAGGTACCGAAGTTAAATCAGGAACAGATAAACCAGTTAAACAACCCCATAACTCCTAAGGAAATAGAAGCAGTCATTAAAGGTCTCCCAACCAAAAAGAGCCAGGTCTTCATAGAAGACCTCATACCAATATTATCCAAACTATTCCACAAAATTGAAACAGATGGATCACTACCGAATTCCTTCTATGAAGCCACAATTACTCTTATACCAAAACCACACAAAGACCCAACAAAGAAAGAGAACTTCAGGCCAATTTCCCTTATGAATATCGACGCAAAAATACTCAATAAAATTCTGGCAAACCGAATCCAAGAGCACGTCAAAACAATCATCCACCATGATCAAGTAGGCTTCATCCCAGGCATGCAGGGAAGGTTTAATATACGGAAAACCATCAACGTGATCCATTATATAAACAAACTGAAAGAACAAAACCACATGATCATTTCATTAGATGCTGAGAAAGCATTTGACAAAATTCAACACCCCTTCATGATAAAAGTCCTGGAAAGAATAGGAATTCAAGGCCCATACCTAAACATAGTAAAAGCCATATGCAGCAAACTAGTTGCTAACATTAAACTAAATGGAGAGAAACTTGAAGCAATCCCACTAAAATCAGGGACTAGACAAGGCTGCCCACTCTCTCCCTACTTATTCAATATAGTTCTTGAAATTCTGGCCAGAGCAATCAGACAACAAAAGGAGGTCAAGGGGATACGGATCGGAAAAGAAGAAGTCAAAATATCACTATTTGCAGATGATATGATAGTATATTTAAGTGATCCCAAAAGTTGCACCAGAGAACTACTAAAGCTGATAAACAACTTCAGCAAAGTGGCTGGGTATAAAATTAACTCAAATAAATCAGTAGCCTTCCTCTACACAAAAGAGAAACAAGCTGAGAAAGAAATTAGTAAATGACACCCTTCATAATAGACCCAAATAATATAAAGTACCTCGGTGTGACTTTAACCAAGCAAGTAAAAGATTTGTACAATAAGAACTAAAAGACACTGAGGAAAGAAATTGAAGAAGACCTCAGAAGATGGAAAGATCTCCCATGCTCATGGATTGGCAGGATTAATATAGTAAAAATGGCCATTTTACCAAAAGCAATCTACAGATTCAATGCAATCCCCATCAAAATACCAATGCAATTCTTCAAAGAGTTAGACAGAATAATTTGCAAATTCATCTGGAATAACAAAAAACCCAGGACACCTAAACTATCCTCAACAATAAAAGGACTTCAGGGGGAATCATTATCCCTGAACTCAAGCAGTATTACAGAGCAATAGTGATAAAAAACTGCATGGAATTGGTACAGAGACAGACAGATAGACCAATGGAATAGAATTGAAGACCCAGAAATGAACCCACACACCTATGGGCACTTGATTTTTGACAAAGGAGCCAAAACCATCCAATGGAAAAAAGATAGCATTTTCAGCAAATGGTGCTGGTTCAAATGGAGGGCAACATGTAGAAGAATGCAGATCGATCCATGCTTATCACCCTGTACAAAGCTTAATTCCAAGTGGATCAAGGATCTCCACATCAAACCAGACATACTCAAACTGATAGAAGAAAAACTAGGGAAGCATCTGGAACACATGGGCAGTGGAAAAATTTTCCTGAACAAAATGCCAATGGCTTATGCTCTAAGATCAAGAATCGACAAATGGGATCTCATAAAACTGCCAAGCTTTTGTAAGGCAAAGGACACTGTGGTTAGGACAAAACGGCAACCAACAGATTGGGAAAAGATCTTTACCAATCCTACAACAGATAGAGGCCTTATATCCAAAATATACAAAGAACTCAAGAAGTTAGACCGCAGGGAGACAAATAAGCCTATTAAAATGGGGTTCAGAGCTAAATAAACAATTCACAGCTGAGGAATGCTGAATGGCTGAGAAACACCTAAAGAAATGTTCAACATCTTTAGTCATAAGGGAAATGCAAATCAAAACAACCCTGAGATTTCACCTCACACCAGTGAGAATGGCTAAGATCAAAAACTCAGGTGACAGCAAATGCTGGCGAGGATGCGGAGAAAGAGGAACACTCCTCCATTGTTAGTGGGGTTGCAGACTGGTACAACCATTCTGGAAATCAGTCTGGAGGTTCCTCAGAAAATTGGACATTGAACTGCCTGAGAGTCCAGCTATACCTCTCTTGTGCATATACCCAAAAGATGCCCCAACATATAAAAAAGACACGTGCTCCACTATTTTCATCGCAGCCTTATTTATAATAGCCAGAAGCTGGAAAGAACCCAGATGCCCTTCAACAGAGGAATGGATACAGAAAATGTGGTACATCTACACAATGGAATATTACTCAGCTATCAAAAACAACGGGTTTATGAAATTCGTAGGCAAATGGTTGGGACTGGAAAATATCATCCTGAGTGAGCTAACCCAATCACAGAAAGACATACATGCTATGCACTCATTGATAAGTGGCTATTAGCCCAAATGCTTGAATTACCCTAGATGCCTAGAACAAATGAAACTCAAGACGGATGATCAAAATATGAATGCTTCACTCCTTCTTTAAAAGGGGAACAAGAATACCCTTGGCAGGGAATAGAGAGACAAAGATTAAAACAGAGACTGAAGGAACACCCATTCAGAGCCTGCCCCACATGTGGCCCATACATATACAGCCACCCAATTAGACAAGATGGATGAAGCAAAGAAGTGCAGACCGACAGGAGCCGGATGTAGATCGCTCCTGAGAGACACAGCCAGAATACAGCAAAAACAGAGGCGAATGCCAGCAGCAAACCACTGAACTGAGAATAGGACCCCCATTGTAGGAATCAGAGAAAGAACTGGAAGAGCTTGAAGTGACTCGAGACCCCATATGTACAACAATGCCAAGCAACCAGAGCTTCCAGGGACTAAGCCACTACCTAAAGACTATACATGGACTGACCCTGGACTCTGCCCTCATAGGTAGCAATGAATATCCTAGTAAGAGCACCAGAGGAAGGACAAGCCCTGGGTCCTGCTAAGAATGAACCCCCAGTGAACTAGTCTATGGGGGGAGGGCGGCAATGGGGGGAGGGTTGGGAGGGGAACACCCATAAGGAAGGGGAGGGGGGAGGGGGATGTTTGCCCGGAATCCGGGAAAGGGAGTAACACTCGAAATGTATATAAGAAATACTCAAGTTAATTAAAAAAAATTAAAAAAAAAAGAACAACAATGCCAACCAACCAGAACTTCCAAGGACTAAACCACTACCGAAAGACTATCCATGGACTGTCCCCGGGCTCCAACTGCATATGTAGTAGAGAATAGCCTTGTTGGGGCACCAGTGGAAGGTGAAGCCCTTGGTCCTGCCAAGGTTGGACCCCCAGTGCAGGGAAATGTGGAGGGGAAGGGGGATGGATGGGGGAATACCTGTATGGGGGAGGGGGAGGGGAGGAGGGCTTCTGGACAGGAAACCAGGAAAGAGAATAACATTTGAAATGTCAGTAAAGAAATATATCTAATAAAAAAGAGAGAAAAAAAACTGACAAAAAGGCCAAATATGCATGGAAGTTTAACAATGCTCTACTCAATGATACCTTGGTCAAGGAAGAAATGAGGAATGAAATTAAAGACTTTTTAGAATTTAATGAAAATGAAGGCACAGCATACCTAAACTTATGGGACACAACTAAAACAGTGTTAGAGGAAAATTCATAGCTTTGAGTGCCTCTAAAAAGTAACTGGAGAGAGCATACATTAGCAGCTAAAGTTTCTAGAACAAAAATAAGCATATTCACCCAAGAGGTTTAGACTGCAGGAAATAATCAAATTCAGGGCTGAAATCAGCCAAGTAGAAACAAAAAGAACTGTACAAAGAATAAACAAAACAAGGAGTTGGTTCTATAAGAAAACCAACAAGATAGATAAACCCAAAATAACCAGAGGGCACAGAGTGTATATCCAAATTAGTAAAATCAGAAATGGAAAGGGTGCCATAACAACAGGGTCTGAGGAAATTTAAAAAATCATCACATCCTACTACAAAAGCCTATATTCAACAAAACTGGAAAATCTGGAGGAATTGGACAATTTTATAGACAGATACCAGTTACCAAAGTTAAATCAGGACCAGATAAACAATCTAAACATTCCCATAACTCCTAAAAAAAAATAGAAGCAGTTATTAAAAGTCTCCCAACCAAATAAAAGCCCAGGGCCTGATAGGTTTAGTGCAGAATTCTATCAGACTTTCATAGAAGGCCTCATACCAATACTGTCTAAATTATTCCACAAAATAGAAACAGAAGGATCACTACTCAATTCCTTCTATGAAGCCACAATTACTTGTATACCTAAACCACACGAACACCCGACAAAGAAATGACCTTCATACCAATTTCCCTTATTATTATTATTGAGGCAAAAATATATGATAAAATTCTCACAAACTGAATCCAAGAACACATCAAAATGGTCATCCATCATGCTCAATTAGGCTTCATCCCGGGATTACAGGAATGGTTCACTATACGTAAATTCATCAACATAAGGCACTATGGAAAAAAAAAACAAAGGAAAAAAAATACATGATCATCTCATTAGATGCTGAGAAAGCATTTGATAAAATTCAACATCTCTTCATGATAAAAGTGCTGGAAAGGTCAGGAATTCAAGGCCCATAACTAAATATAGTAAAAGCAATATACAGCAAACTAGTAACCAACATCAAACTAAATGGAGAAAAACTTGAAGCAATCCCACATAAATAGGGAACTAGAAAAGGCTGCCCACTCTTCCTACTTATTCAATATAGTGCTCAAAGTTCTAGTCAGAGCAATCAGACAAAAAAAAGGAGAATAAAGGATACAAATTGGAAAGGAAGAAGTCAAAAGACTACACATGGACAGACCCACAACTTCATCTACATGTGTAGCAGAGGATGGCCTTTTTTGGCACCAATGGGAGGAAAAGTCCTTGTTCCTGCCAATTCTGGCTCCTGAAGTATAGGGGAATGTCAGGGCAGAGAGGCAGGAATTAGGGGTAATTGGGGAAGGGGAACACCCTTATAAAAGAAGTGGAAGGGCATGTGATAGGGGGCTTATGGTCAAGAAACCGGATAAGGGAATAACATTCGAAACGTAAATAAAAAATATCCAATAAAAATATCACTGTTAGCAGTTGATATGATATACTTAAGTAACCCCAAATGTTCCTCCAGAGAACTATTAAGCCTAGTAAATGACTTCAACAATGTGGCTGGGTATAAAATTAATTTAGTTTTCCTCTACTCAAATCATAAGCAGGCTGAGAAAGAAATTAGGAAAATGACACCGTCCATAATAGTCACAAATAACATAAAATATCTTGGTGTAACTCAAGTGAAAGATCTGTATGATAAGAATTTCAAGTCTCTGAAAAAAAATTGAATGTTCTCTCAGAAGATGGAAAGTCCTCCCAAGCTCATGAATTGGCAGGATTAATATAGTAAAAATGACCATTTTGCCAAAAGCGATCTACAGATTCAATGCAATCCCCATCAAAATTCCAACTCAATTCTTCAGAGAGATAGAAAGAGCAATTTGCAAATTCATTTGGAATAACAAAATCCCCAGAATAGCGATAACTATTCCCAACAATAAAGTAACTTTTTGGGAAACCACCATCCCTGACCGCAAACTGTAGTACAGAGGAAAAGTGATAAAAACTGTATGATATTGGTGTAGAGACAGGCAGATAGAACAGTGGAATAGAATTGAAAACCCAGAAATGAACCCACACACCTTTGGTCACTTGATCTTTACAAAGGAGCTAAAACCATGGAGTGGAACAAAGATAAAATTTTCAACAAATGGTGCTGATTCAACTGGAAGTCAGCATGTACAAGAATGCAAAACATCTCATTCTTATTGCTCTGTACAAATCTCAAGTTCAAGGGGAGCAAGGACCTCCACATCAAACCAGATACACTCAAACTAATGGAAGAAAAAGTGGGGAAGAGCTTGGAATACATGGACACTGGAGAAAATTTCCTGAACAAAACACCAATGGCTTATCTTGGTCTAAGATCAAGAATGGACAAATGGGACCTCATAAAATTGTAAAGCTTCTGTAAGGCAAAGGACACTGTCATTCGGACAAGATGTCAACCAAGAAATTGGAAAAAGATCTTTACCAATCCTACAACTGATAGAGGACTAATATCAAAAATATACAAACAACTCAAGAAATTAGACTCCAAAGAGTTAAATAACCCTATTAAAAATGCGGTACAGAGCTAAACAAGGAATTCTCAGCTAAGAAATGTAGAATGGCTGAGAAGTACCTGAAGAAATGTTCAACATCCTTAGTAATCAGAGAAATGCAAATAAAATGACCCTGATATACTACCTCACACCCGTCAGAATGGCTAATATAAAAATCTCAGATGACAGCAGATGCTGGTGAGGTTGTATAGAAATAGAAACACTCCTCCTTTGTTGGTGGGATTGCAAGCTAGTACATCCACTCTGGAAATCAGTCTGGAGGTTCTTCAGAGAACTGGACATAGTGCTACCTGAAGACCCAGTTATAACATTACTGGGCATATACCCAAATGATGCTCCAACATACAACAAACACACATGTTCTACTATGTCCAAAGCAGCCTTATTTATAATAGCAGAAGCTGGAAAGAACCCAGATGCCCTTCAACAGAGGAATGAATACAGAAAATGTGATACATCTACAAAACGGAATACTACTCAGCTATCAAAAACAATGACCTCATGAAATTCATAGGCAAATGAATGGAGCTAGAAAATTTCATCCTGAGTAAGGTAACTCAATCACAAAAAAGAAAACACACACACACACACACACACACACACACACACACACACACACACACACCACACACACAGACACACACACAGACACACACACACCACACACACACACACACACACACACACACACAAACACACACACGGCATGCACTCACTGATAAGTGTATATTAGCCCAAAAATCTCAACTCACCCAAGATACAATCCTCAGATCACATAAAGTTTAAGTAGAAGCAGGACCAAAGTACAGATGCTTCAGTCCTTCTTAAAAGGGGGAACAAAAATTTTCATAGGAGGGCATATGGAGACATAGTTTGGAGCAGTGACTGAAAGAATGGCCATTCAGAGCCTGCCCCACTTGGTGATACAGCCCATAAATATTCAGCGACCAAAGCTAGATAATATTGGTGAAAGCAAGAAGTACATGCAAGAAAGGCCTGATATAGCTGTCTCCTGAAAGACTTAGCCAGAGCATGTCAAATACAGAGGGGATTGCTATCAGCAAACCATTGAACTGAGAACTGGGTCTCTGTTGAAGGAAATAGAAAAAGGATTGAAGGAGCTGACGGGGCCTACAACCCCATAAGAACAACAATACCAACTAACCAGAACTCCCAGGGACTAAACTACTACCCATAGACTACACATTGGCAGACCCATGGCTTCAGCCACACATGTAGCAGAGGATGGCCTTGTTGGGCACCAATGGGAGAAGACCTTGGTCCTGCCAAGGCTGGACCCTCCCCCCCAGTGCAGGGGAATGTCAGGGTGGTGAAGCTGAAGGGGGCTGGTTGAGAAGGGGGAACACCATTATAGACGATGGGTAGGGGAAGCGGAGTGGATAAAGGGCTTATGGCCAGGGAACTGGGAAAGGGAATAATATTTGAACTGCAAATAAAAAATATCCAATAAAAATTTAATAAAAAAATATCATTCTGAGTGAGGTTACCCTAACAAAAAAACAAAACAAAACAAAACAAAACAAAACAAAACAAAAACAAAAAACCACACATGGCATGTTCTCACTGATAAGTGGATATTTTGGCCCAAAAATCGAGTTAACCAAGATACAATCCATAGACAACATGAAGCTCAAGAAGACACATGACCAAAATATAGATGCGTCAGTCTTTCTTAAAAGGGGGAACAAAAATATTCACTGGAGGATATATGGAGACAAAGTTTGGAACAGCAACTAAAGGAACGGCCATTCAGAGCTTATCCCACATGTGCCCCATATATATACAGTCACCAAGACTACATAAGATTGATGAAGCTGAAAAGGGCATGCTGACAGGAACCGGATATAGCTGTCTCGTGAAAGGCTCAGCCAGAGCGTGAGAAATACAGAGGTGAATGCTAGCAGTAAACCATTGAACTGAGAACTGGGTCCCTGTTGGAGAAATTAGAGAAAGGATTGAAGGAGCTGAATGGACTTGAAACCCCATAAGGACAACAATACCAACCAACCAGAGTTCCCAGGTACTAAACCACCATCCAAAGAGTCCACATGGGCAGACCCATGGCTCCAGCTGCATATGTAGCAGAGGATGGCTTTGTTAGGCAACCAATGGGAGGAGAAGCCATTGCTCCTGACAAGACTGGACCCCCTAGTGTAGGGGAATGTCAGGGTGAGGAGGCAGGAAGGAGGGGTGGTTTGGGGAGGGGTACACTCTTATAGAAGAAGGGGGAGGGGTATGGAATGGGGGCTTATGGCTGGGAAACCAGGAGAGGTAATAACATTTGAGATGCAATAAAAAATATACCCCAAAAATGTATTTCTTTCTTTCTTTCTCTCTTTCTTTCTTTCTTTCTTTCTTTCTTTCTTTCTTTCTTCCTTCCTTCCCTTCCTTCCTTCCTTCCTTCCTTCTTTCTTTCTTTCTTTTTTGCAAGTAAAATATTCTGGTGGTAGACTGGGAGGGAAATAAAATCTGGAGTGTGGAAAATTAATTAATTAATTAATTAATTAATTAACTAAAAAGTAAGCTTTCAAAACACAAAGCAGGACTACTTCTTTTCCTACTAGTGAGCATAGGCCCTCCCAGCAGTATGATCTCTACCTAATAGGGATGAATCTCCCATATCAGCACCAACATGATTCTTCCAAGGTCTGTGATTCAAGTGACGCCTTCAGAACAAGGACTAAAGAATGAACACAGTACTGGTATTTGCCATCTTATTTGTCATTTTATGCTGTCTAATAGGGGCGCTAGGTCTCCATATGACTTCTCGAAACATTTTTAGTGTTAGTGATTATTCTCTCTATCCCCTATCCCTATCCAATTTAACCCCTCAATTATTTCCCTGTAATCCTCAAATATTCTACACATTAAGTCTTCCCTGCAGTAGTAACTTAGCAATTTCCTAAGCATATATGAATATATATGAGAATTTCAAATGAAATATAAATATCTGAAGATTCATACATAACATCCACAAATAAGAAAAAGATATCTTTGTCCTTTTCCGTCTGAATCACCTTACTCAGACTATTTATTACACACCTATCCACTTACATGTGGATTTTATTATTTTGTTTATGTTAACAGCTGAAAATCATTACATTATACAAACCGACCTCATTGTCATTAGTCATTCATCAAGGGATCTGGGAAGGTGAGAGGAGGGGAGGGAAAAGGGGGGCCAGTTCAGATATGGGAGGAAATGTGGGAGAAGGACAAAGGGTCAAGACTTCGAAAGTAGGTGTGTAGCAGTGGGGGTGGGGGTGGGGCTAGCCCCTAGAAAGTTCCTGATACCAGGAACCCAAAAGGTTCTCAGGACCCAGAAGGGAAAACTTTATCCAAAATACGCAACAAAGGTGATATAGAACCTGTAGAGACGATATCCAGTGGATAGACATGGCCCCTAGTCCAGGGATGGGGCCATCCACCCCCTCAAAAATACTAGTCCAGAATTCCACCTATCAAAAGCAAATTCAGGGACAAAAGAGTTGAGCAGAAACTGAAGGAAAGACCATCCAGAGACTGTCCCACCTAGGGATCCATCCCATCTGCTGACACCAGACCCAGACTCTGTTGCTGATGCCAAGAAGTGATTTCTTACAGGAGCCCAGTATAGCTGTCTCCTGCAAAGCTCTGCCAAAGCTTGTCCCATAAGATGCGGATGTACACAGCCAAACATTGGACTGAGTGTAGGGAAGTCAAGGAAAGGACTGTAGGAACTGAAGGGCTTTTCAACCTCATAGGAAGAACAAAAACCAGACTCCCAATGTTCCCAGGGATTAAATCACCAACCAAATAGTGCACAGTGAGTACCCATGGATTCCTGTGGATATGTAGCAAAGGACTACTTTATCAAGCATCACTGGGTGGAGCCCCTTTGTTCTAAGGAAGCTTGATGACCCAGGATAGGGGAACACTAGGCAGCTGAAACACAAGTGGGTGGGTTGTGAGGTAGCACCCTCATAGAGCAAGGGGAGGGAAGAGGGGATGGGGGCTAGTGGACAGGAAATTGGAAGGAGAATAACATTTGAAATGTAAATAAATAAAATAACCTATAAAAATAAAAGAATACCGGGCAGCATTTGACCAATAAGAACAGCAGGCACACTTAGATCCACCAGAACGGAGCTACTACCATACAAAGGAAGATAGTGCACTTGAAATAACAGGATTGCTGTTCATTGATGGGAAATGTGTAATTAGTAATGGTTTCTTGAGAAACACAGATGTAAATAGATAGTAGACAAAAACTGAGTATTACTGGAAAAGTATGTAATGTTAGTATGTTAGTGTCTGTTATGCTAAGGCATGACAGGTGATCAGCATCCCATCCCATGCAGCAAAGGAATTACTGCTGCTACTTCAGTCAAAAGCTGTGTAAATACCATCCTGTAGATCTGTGCCTTAGGACAGCTTCTTCCTCCCTATGGATTTTCCATCGAATTGTCCCAGACAGGAGCACGAGTCCAATTACTAATTTGGCACAATTCTAGAAATATAGTTAGGAGAGGGGAAGAATGAAGAAAGAAGGCAAGACAGGTGTGTGATTTGAAGTTTATGAATCAATAGAGCTTAATACTATAATGATCTTTTCAAACCTCTATGCCACAGATATTACAAGATGGCTCATAAGAGTGGAGAGACCTGCGGTACTCCTACACTTGCACAAGGAAATCTGGAAGGGATTTCCACATTAATCACCAGAAATGACCAGTCCTTCAAATGAAAAACCAGCTCCAGCATTTGCAATGTGGTGGTGACAGTGGTAATGAGTACCTTCTAGAATCTGCAAGTCTAATAGTCTAATATGTCTAATAGTCTAATAATCTAGTATGGAAAGAATGTTAGAAACGACCAGTGTGCTATGGCTTTCTTTTACCACTGGGTTATTGTTAATTAAACAAAGACTTTCGCTACAGCTTTTTTAACTTACAGTTTTTCTACAATATTGAGAGTCTATACCAATTTTTATATTAAATATTAGCACTGATTTATTTTTACTTACTCCAATTTTATCAGCAAAAACTGAGCAGTGCATATTGCTCATGAATTTTACATCAGTTTTTTGAAAAAAATACTTTTAATCTTTTAAATATTTATTTTGATTTTACTTATTTTACATCCCTATTGCAGTTCACCCTCTCTCCTCTCCTCCCAGTCTCTTCCCCATAGGCCCTTTCACCGATCTATTTCTCCTCCAATTCTCTTCAGAAAAGGGTTGTCCCCCATGGATATCAGTCACCTACAGCATATCAAATTTTAGTAAAACTAGGCACCTCCTCTTTTATTAAGGCTAGATAAGGCAATCGGATAAGGCCCAAAGGCAGGTAACAGAGTAGGAGTCAGTCATGCAGTCTTCCTGGTTGGCATTTCAGCCTCTGCGACCCCTAAGGGCTCAGGATGGTTAACTCTGTGCATCTATTTCCATCAATTGCTGAGTAAATCCTCCATCATAACAATTGTGCTAGGCATCAGTGTATGAGTAGGCAGAATATCATTCAAAATCTTCAATTGACTTTTTTTTCCATATGTGTGTTGGTCTATTGTGGTTCTTTGCGCTATCCAGCCATTGGATTCTGGCCGTCCCAGTCCATGCCAGGGGTAGGATTCCTCTTACTATCACATGGGTCTCAAACTGAACCAATCATTGGTTAGCCACTCCCATGCTTTCTGTGCCATCTTTCTCCCACCATATCTTGTAGGCAGGACAAATTGTAATTAAAAGATTTGGGGACTGAATCGGTATCCTAGTCCCTTTAATGGAAATCCTAAATGGTTACAGGAGATGGCTGTTTCAAGCTCCATGTCTCCAAATTCTAGGAGACATAGCTGGCTAAAGTCACCCTTTTATATTACTGGGAATTTCCACTGCCCTTGGTTTGAAGTTTGTCCTAGAGATGCAGAAATTTCCCCACTCCCCAATTCCTGTTGCCTCTCATAGTATGTTACCCTGTCTCCACATCTGATCCCAACTGTTCCCATCCCCAACCTCCACCCTCCTGCAGTCCCTTCTCCCTGTCCAGCTTTTACTTTACTTAGCTTTTGTCATTTGTGGATTGTAGCATAGCTATCCTTTATTTTAAAGGCTAATATCCATTTTGAAGTGAGTAAATACATTTATTTTTCTGAGACAGGGTTAAATTACTTAAAATGATCTTTTCTAGTTCTATCCATTTGCCTGCAAATTTCATGATGTCATTGTTTTAATAGCTGAGTAATACTCCATTGTGTAAATATTTACATTCTCATTATCCATTCTTCAGTTAAGATTGTTTTCACTTTATGATATTACAAATAAAGCTGCTATAAGCATAGTTGAATAAATGTAATTGTGGTAGGTGGAGTGTCCTGGGTGGAATGCCCAGGAATAGAAGAGTTGAGCAATGAGGTAAGTTGATACCTACTCTTCTGAGAAATAGACACTGAATTCCAAATTAGCTCTACCTGTTTGCAACTGCATCAGCAATGGAGGAGTGTTCCCCTTCCTCCACATCCTTGGCAACATGAGCTGTCACTGTGTCTTTGATCTTAGCCATTCTGACAGGTATAAGATAGAGTCTAAGAGTTGTTTTCTTTGTGCTTACTTGATGGCTAAGGACATTGAACATTTCTTTAAGTGCTTCTTAGCTATTATAGATTCCTCTTTTGAAAATTCTCATCTTGAATGAAGTAACCCAGTCACAAAGGAACACACATGGTATACACTCACTGCTAAGTGGATTTAGTCCAAAAGGTCTGAATACCCAGATGCAATTCACAGACCATATAGAGGCCTTATATCCAAAATATACAAAGAACTCAAGAAGTTAGACCGCAGGGAAACAAATAACCCTATTAAAAAATGGGGTTCAGAGCTAAACAAAGAATTCACAGCTGAGGAATGCCAAATGGCTGAGAAACACCTAAAGAAATGTTCAACATCTTTAGTCATAAGGGAAATGCAAATCAAAACAACCCTGAGATTTCACCTCACACCAGTGAGAATGGCTATGATCAAAAACTCAGGGGACAACAGATGCTGACGAGGATGTGGAGAAAGAGGAACACTCCTCCATTGTTGGTGGGATTGCAAACTGGTACAACCATTCTGGAAATCAGTCTGGAGGATCCTCAGAAAATTGGACATTGAACTGCCTGAGGATCCAGCTATACCTCTCTTGGGCATATACCCAAAAGATGCCCCAACATATAAAAAAGACACGTGCTCCACTATGTTCATTGCAGCCTTATTTATAATAGCCAGAAGCTGGAAAGAACCCAGATGCCCTTCAGCAGAGGAATGGATACAGAAAATGTGGTACATCTACACAATGGAATATTACTCAGCTATCAAAAACAACGAGTTTATGAAATTCGTAGGCAAATGGTTGGAACTGGAAAACATCATCCTGAGTGAGCTAACCCAATCACAGAAAGACATACATGCTATGCACTCATTGATAAGTGGCTATTAGCCCAAATGCTTGAATTACCCTAGATGCCTAGAACAAATGAAACTCAAGACGGATGATCAAAATGTGAATGCTTCACTCCTTCTTTAAAAGGGGAACAAGAATACCCTTGGCAGGGAATAGAGAGGCAAAGATTAAAACAGAGACTGAAGGAACACCCATTCAGAGCCTGCCCCACATGTGGCCCATACATATACAGCCACCCAATTAGACAAGATGGATGAAGCAAAGAAGTGCAGACCGACAGGAGCCGGATGTAGATCGCTCCTGAGAGACACAGCCAGAATACAGCAAAAACAGAGGCGAATGCCAGCAGCAAACTACTGAACTCAGAATAAGACCCCCGTTGAAGGAATCAGAGAAAGAACTGGAAGATCTTGAAGGGGCTCGAGTCCCCATATGTACAACAATGCTAAGCAACCAGAGCTTCCAGGGACTAAGCCACTACCTAAAGACTATACATGGACTGACCCTGGACTCTGACCTCATAGGTAGCAATGAATATCCTAGTAAGAGCACCAGTGGAAGGAGAAGCCCTGGGTCCTGCTAAGACTGAACCCCCAGTGAACTAGACTGGTGGGGGGAGGGCGGCAATGGGGGGAGGGTTGGGAGGGGAACATCCATAAGGAAGGGGAGGGGGGAGGGGGATGTTTGCCCGGACCCGGGAAAGGGAATAACACTCGAAATGTATATAAGAAATATTCAAGTTAATAAAAAAAAGAATAAGGAAGACTAAAATGTGGCTGTTTCAGTCCTTCTTAGAAGAGAGAACAAGATACTCACAGGAGGGAGAGGGCGGGAAGGACTTGGGAGAAAGTGATGAGGGGGAGTGGAAAGGGGGGGCAGTATCAGGTAGAAGAAGAGACAGGGATGACATATAGAGGGTCAGGAATTTGAACAGAGACGTGTAGCAATGGGGGATGGGGAAACGGGGTAGCCACCAGCAAGTCCCAGATGCCAGGAAAGAAGAGACTCCCAGGACCCAACAGGGATGACATTAGCTGAAATGCCCAACAAAGGGGAGTGGGAACTTGTAGAGAATATATCCAGAGGTTAGGCAAGGCTGTTCATTGGGGGATGGGGCCACCCACCCTTCTCAAAATTTTAAACTAGAGTTGCTCCTGTCTAAAGGAAATACAGGGACAAAGAGTGTAACAGAGACTGAAGGAAAGGCCATTCAGAGACTGCCACACAAGGGGATTCATACCATATGCAGCCATCAAACACAATCTCTATTGCTGTTTCCAAGAAGCGCTTGCTGACAGCAGTCTGATAAGGATATCTTCTGAGAGGCTCTGCCAAAACCTTACTGATACAGATGAGGATGCTTGCAGCTAACCATTGGACAGAATGAGCACAGGGACCCAATGGAGGAGAGTTACAGAAAAGGCTAAAGGATCTGAAGAGGATTGCAACCCCATAGGAAGAACAAAAATATAACCAACCAGACTCCCCCCACCCAGAGCTCCAGGGACTAAACCACCAACCAAATAATACACATAGAAGGACCCATGGCTCCAGTTGCATATGTAGCAGAGGGTGGCATTGTAGGCCATCAATAGGATGATAAGACCTTGGTCCTGTAAAGGACTGATTCCCCAATGTAGGGAAATGCTAGGGCTGTAAGGAAGGAGTAGGTGGGTGGTAGTGGGAGCATCCTCATAGAGGCATGGGGAGAGGGAGGGAGATGGGTGATCTGCGAAAGGGGATGACTTTAAAATGTAAATTCATAAAATATCTAATAAAAAAGAAAATACTCTGGTCAGCTTTGTATCCATTTTTAATTGGATTACTTGGTTTGTTGATCTCTAATTTAGTGGCTTTTTTTTTTACATATTTTGCATACCAGACATTTGCCAGCTCTGGTGTTAGTGAAGATATTTTTTTCCCATTTTGCAGGCTGCCATTTTATCCTTCTTATGGAGTCCTTTGACTTCCAAATGGTTTTACTTTTTCAGTGTCATAAAATCTCACTAATTGTTGATTTTAGTGCCTCAATTACTGTTGTTCTGTTCAATAAGTTGTCTCATGTGCTGATACGCTCAATACTTTTCCCCACTTTCTATTATATCACTTTCAGTGTATCTGGTTTTATGTAGAAGTTTTGGAGAGGAGTTATAGATATGCATCTGTTTGGTTGTTCTCCTGACAGACATCCTAGCACCAGTTGTTGAAGATGCTCTCTATTTTTCCATTGTATATATCTTCTAGTTTCTTTATAAAAAATAAGTTTTCATAGATATATGGATTTATTTCTTGGTCTTTGATTTGATTTCATTGACCAACCTGTCTGTTTTTTAAAACAATACCATGCATTTTATTCCTATTGCTCTTTACCATAGTTTGAATCAGTGATAGTGATTTCTCCAAAAGCTCTTTTATTGTTCAGGAATGTTTCAGTTATCTCATAGTTTTTGTGTTTGTATGTTTGTTTGTTTTTGCATATGATTTTGAGTATTGTTCTTGCAAGGTCTGTGAAAAATGTGTTGGAGTTTTTATGATAATTTCATTGAATTTATAGATTGCTTTTGGTAAAATGGCCATTTTTCCTATGTTAATCCTACTGATCTGTGAGCATAGGAGATCTTTTCATCTTCTGAAATCCTCTTCAATTTCTGTTTTCAGAGACTTGAATATCTTGCCATAAGAGACTTCCACTTACTTGGCCAGATTTACATCAAGATGCATTGCAGAGAGTGGTGTTACCCTGATTTCTTTCTCACCATAACTATCATTTGTACATAGGAGGTCTACTGAATTTTTTCATTAATTTTGTGTCCAGACATTTCATTGAAGGTGTTTACCAGCTTTAGGAGTTCCCTGTTTGAATATTTAATGTAGCTTATTTATACTATCATTTGCAACTATACCATTGCAAATAGTGATATTCTGATTACTTTCTAATTTATATCCAACCTTTAGTTGTCTTATTGCTCTAGCTAAAACTTCAAGTACTATATTGAATAGATATATAGAGAGTGGACAGCCTTGTCTTTTCCCTAAATTTTATGGATTAGTTTTAAATTCTTCTTCATTTAATGTGGTATTGGCTATTGGCTTGCCAATATGTTTCTGTTTTGTGAAAAAATGGAATATTGGTATTGGATTTTCTTTTAAAATCTAGTAAAATTCTGTGCCAAAACTGTCTGGCCTTAGGCTTATTTTCGTTACGAGACTTTTAATGTAGCCTTCCATTTCCTTAGAGATTTTAGGCCGCTTAAATTGATTATTCTGCCTTGATTTAACTTTAGTAGCTGGTGTCTTTTGAGAAAATTGTCTATCTCTTGTAGCTTGTCCAATTTTCTTCAATATAGGCATTTAAAGTAAGAACTAATGATTCTTTGGATTGCCTTAATGTCTGCTTTTGTTTCTAGTTTCATTAATTGGATAATCTTTCTTTCCGTTCTTCAGATAGTTTGGCTAAAGGTTTGTCAATCTTGTTGATTTTCTCAAAAACAACTTTTTGTCACATTGATTCTTTGATTTGTTTATTTAAATTTTTTTATTTCACCCCTCAGTTTGAATACTTCCTTCCATTTACTTTTATTGAGATCTCATCTTGATGGCTGCATTTTTCCTTTGATAAATATGAAACTATTTTTATTTCTTTTCATTAATTTTTAAAATTCTATTTTGGTAGATATTAGAATGGCTACAAAAGCTTGCTTCTTGGTTCCATTTGCTTTAGAATTTTTTTTTATCACTTTATTCTGAGGTAATTTCTGTCTTCATTGTTCCTGTGTTTCTTGTATGCAGTAGAATTGTGGATCCTGTTTTTTCATACACTTTATCGTCTATGTCTTTTTATTGTGGAATTGAATCCATTGATGTTGGGAGATATTAATAATGATCAATAATTATTAAGTTTTAAAAAGTTTGATGTTCATGGCAGTAGTGTGTGTGTGTGTGTGTGTGTGTGTGTGTGTGTGTGTTTCCTTTTTTTTTTTTTTTGTTGGTGTAGAATTATTTATTTCCTGTATTTTCTGGGAAGTAATGAACCTCCTTGGGTTAGAGTTTTCCTTGGAGTATTTATTGTAAGGCTAGATTTGTGGATAGATAATGTTTTCTTTCTTCCAAGGAATATCTTGTTTTCTTTACCTGTGATGATTGAAATATGTATTGCATAGGCTAGCATCTGTGACCTTTTAGAGTCTTCAAGAATCTAGACATGGGTCTAGAGTCTTTCAAGGCCTTTCTGGATTTTAGAATGTCTGTTGAGAATTCAGCTATAATTCAAATCAAATACATTAATATTAGAATTCATATATTGGATTTTTTCCGTACAACTTTTTATATTCCTTTGCTTACTTGTTTCTTCTGTATACTTAATGTTTTTATTATTCTGGTTTGAGGGTCTTCTTTCTTTTATGGCCTAATCTATTTGATGTTCTATAAGTATCTTGTACATTTGTAAGTATCTCTTTCATTAGGTTAGGCAAATTTACTTCTATATATTGAAGATATTTTATGGGCCTTTCAGCTGGTAATCTTTTCCTTCTATTACTATTTTTCTTAGGTTTGCTCTTTTCATAGTGGCTCAGATTTCTGAGATATTTTATATTAGAACTTAAAAACTTTAAAAAGATTTAACATTTTCTTTGACCAATAACTCTTTTTCTTCTATTTTATCTTCAACTCCTTAGATTCTTTTTCCATCTCTTTTATTCTTTGTGTGTCATAGTTCCCATTTATTTTACCTAGGTTTTCTAGCTCCAAAATTCCATCATTTTATGTTTTCTTTATTGCTTCTATTTCAATATGTTCAGCTCTTGACTTTTGAACAGTTTCCCCTCACCTTTTATTTTTCTTGGCTTTTTTTTAAAGAAATGGCATATATTTTATTGTACTAAATGGATCTTAAGTATCAATTATTTTGCTAAATTTCTTAGTTACTTTTATTTTGTGAATGGTCTTGAGGCTTATGTCAAGATGATGGTATAATAGTTAAGCAGATTGCTTCTATCTTGCTCTGGGACTTAGTTCACAGGCCATTTTTAAAGCCTTTTTTTATTTTAATTACTGGGAGTTGAAGGCAGAGCTATCCATATTTTAGGCAATCATCACACTACTGAGTTATATCTCCATTCCTTTATACAGCAACCCTTGTACACAAGAGATTTACATGGAAAACATACAACAGTACTTAATATAATGAAATGTCTAATTCTTTCAACTAAATGAGGTAATATCGCACACTTCAAAATATAAAATACAAAACATAAACACACATGAAGGCATGCCAAATAAATATGTGAGTTGTGCTAAAGAAAAACTTTTCTATAATACAGTTACTAATAAGTGTTAGGGTTTTATTGCTGTGAACAGACACCGTGACCAATGTAAGTTTTATAAAGGACAACATTTAATTGTGGCTGGCTTACAGGTTCAGTGGTTCAGTCCATTATCATCAAGTTGGAGCATGGCAGCATCGCAGCATCCAAACAGGCATGGTGCAGGAGGAGCTGAGTTCTAGATCTTCACCTGAGGGAAGCCAAGAACAGACTGTATATCCCCAGGCAGCTAAGAGGAGGGTCTCCAAGCCCACCCACACAGTGGCACACTTCTTCTAACAATGCCAAACTTTCTAATAGTGCCACTCCCTGGGCCAAGCATATATAAACCATCACATGTGTTTATCATTTTGAACCATACATGAATTAAGGAATACAATTATTTTATTTTTTTCTAAAGGTTGTTTTTCTTTATATATCCTAAATGTAATAAATAAAAAGAAAAATAAGGTAAAATAATCATATAACTAAAAATATACATTACTAGAAGTATACACATCAAGACTATGCATTTCTTTACATAAGTATTTAGAGTTAAGTTGTGGTTTTACATCATAAGCCTTACTAATATTTAATTAAACTATATTGATTTTTCTCCAAATATGTTCGTATGACTTTTCTTGATTTCTTTAAGGTATTTTCTTCATTTCTTCTTTAAAGATCTCTATCATTTTCATAAAGTTGATGGTAAGGTTATTCCTTTGTGCTTCAGCATCCCTGGAATATTCAGGTCTTGCCATCATAGGCTAACAGGGTTCTTGTGGGCCTCGTTGCCCTGGTTGTTGCTGATTATCTTCTTACTCTGGCATTTAGGCCTCTGAGTTTAGGGTGATATAGGTCTAGGCACTGATTTTTGAGATTATCTTGTTGGATAGATGTTTTTCACTTTGGTTTCTCCCCCCCCCCCTTTTTTTTTGTCTTCTAGGCTTTGTGGCCTAGATTTATAGTAGCCTGCTTGAATTCTGAACCACTAGGGATTCTCTGACTGGGTTTTGAGCTTGGCTTCTAGCAGGGTTCTTGGCCTTTTGTGTAGCACGGGTCTCTGTTCTGACTGCTGTGGCCTGCACCTGAGCAGCATGAGACAACCAGCATTACGGGCAAGAGCCTGGGCACAGTGAAGACTGTGAGTGAGGACAGTGGAAGGACAGTAGAATGGGTACCAGGGAACCGATATCTCTATCTCTGGTCATATTTTGTCAGATATCCAGTGGACTGAGAAATGGCAGATAAGTTTTTAAAGTACTGTAACAATTGAAAAAGAAGGCAAAGTCCTCTGACAGGTAAGATGTCAATGTCAGATCATTACATATGCACATAGATCATCACACCTCACAGGCAATATCAGATGAAGCAACAGTTTATATAACTTTTCAGAAACGAGATGAAAACCTACCCAAACTGTTAATGGTGTTACTCTACTACTTCTTAAAAACATTTATAGAAGATTATAAAAGATGAGTCGAATACTGTAATGTAGATGCTCAGTATGCAGTTATTATAAATGATGGATACTCTTAACAATGTAGAAACAGTCAATCATAAAACCAGCCCAGTGGACACTGAAAAATATCCTGTGATACACAAAATGTATTCACCATTCTTAAAACACTGAGAACATTTACTTTGAAAGGTGTTATTTTTTTTAGATTTTTTTTATTGATTATTTGGGAATTTTACATAATATACTCTATCCCCTTTATGTCCAACTCTCCCTAGACACCTACTCCCTTGTGACTTCCCACACAGAAAAAGATATTGAAGCTGGAAAGAACACAGATGCCCTTCAACAGAGGAATGGATACAGAAAATGTGGTACATCTACACAATGGAATATTACTCAGCTATCAAAAACAATGACTTTATGAAATTCGTAGGCAAATGGTCAGAACTGGAAAATATCATCCTGAGTGAGGTAACCCAATCACAGAAAAACACACATGGTATGCACTCATTGATAAGTGGCTATTAGCCCAAATGCTTGAATTACCCTAGATGCCTAGAACAAATCAAAGTCAAGACAGATGATCAAAATGTGAATGCTTCACTGCTTCTTTAAAAGGGGAACAAGAATACCCTTGGCAGGGAATAGAGAGGCAAAGATTAAAACAGAGACAGAAGGAACACCCATTCAGAGCCTGCCCCACATGTGGCCCATACATATACAGCCATCCAATTAGACAAGATGGATGAAGAGAAGAAGTGCAGGCCGACAGGAGACGGATGTAGATCGCTCCTGAGAGACACAGCCAGAATACAGCAAATACAGAGGCGAATGCCAGCAGCAAACCACTGAACTGAGAATGGGACCCCCGTTGAAGGAATCAGAGAAAGAACTCGAAGAGCTTGAAGGAGCTCGAGACCCCTTATGAACAACAATGCCAAGCAACCAGAGCTTCCAGGGAATAAGCCACTACCTAAGGACTATACTTGGACAGACCCTGGACTCTGACCTCATAGGTAGCAATGAATATTCTAGTAAGATCACCAGTGGAAGGGGAAGCCCTTGATCCTGCTAAGACTGAACCCCCAGTGAATGTGATTGTTGGGGGCAGGGCGGCAATGGGGGGAGGATGGGGAGGGGAACACCCAAAAAGAAGGGGAGGGGGAGGGATTAGGGGGATGTTTGCCTGGAAACCGGGAAAGGGAATAACACTCGAAATGTAAATAAGAAACACTGAAGTTAATAAAAAAAAAAAGACAAAGTCTATTTAAGACAAAATCATAAATCACTGGAGCATGATAAACTCCCAGTGATCTGCTCTGTAAAGCAATGTTTCACCACCCTTACCCATGCCAGTAGCTAGCTATTGTGGAGTGTGATTCTTCATCCTTATCACAGTATTTAAGAGTTCTCTTTGATGGCTTCCTATCTAAATTATTATCTTTCTCCTGCTATGGGGACATAGGGGTTGTCACAGAATCCTTCTGTCTCTCTCTTTTAACTGTGAGTCTGCAGTTATCAGTACCACTGCAGAGGAAGCTTTCTTGGCTTTTATAATCAGCAGGAACATTATAGCATCTGGATACAGCATGGACCAAAGACATCCATGTGCCTAATACCTCAGCATGATCTCCAGTGGTGATAGTCATAAAAAAACAAAAACAAAATAAAAAACAAAAACAAAAAACAAACAAACAAAAAAAATACCCAACGGTGTCTGAGTGGCAGTCCAGCCCTCAGACATCAACAAGACTTCAAGCAGCAGCATAGATTGTGAACATATACATGGCTTTGAGTGGTAACATGGACCATCGACAGCAACTTGACCATTGAATGCAGCAGTACCATGAACCCAGACATGGTCCTCAATAGCAGCATGCCTCACAGACATCAACAAGGTCTCAAGTGGCAATATAGACCTAGCACATGAACATGGTGTCAGGGTGGAAGCTCAGGCCACAGATATTCACACGGTTTAGCCTTTCTCCATATCATAAATACTGTCTCATTTCTCCATCCTTCCCACCCTTCCATTAAAAATGTATTTGTCCCTGTAGCATTGGAAACTGCAATGAGTTTACACACACACACACACACACACACACACACACACACACACACACACACACACACAAACACAATACACACACAATGCAAATACTTATTGCCATGAGTCATAGGTTGGTGACAGGCATCTGGTCTCACAATATACCAGATCATAGCCAAGACTTCTTCAATCGCAGTCATGCTTCAAATTTCCTTGTCAATGACCTGCTGCTGGATCTGGTTCTGAAGCACTGATTCCTTCTTTTGGTCCAGTAGCTCATAGATGGATTAGGTGTTGAGTTAAACAGCTTAAAGCGATGGATATGGGGCTCAATGACAGCCACGTTGAGTAGGTCATGAAGTGCCTCATGGTGGGCTCCTCTGGACCCAAAATTATTTTTTTTAGAAAGAATAACATTTATTTCCTAAGAAATATGTAAAAAATATAATTTACTTTACCTTAAAATTTACTTTAGGGATTTATGAGTTCAGTCAGTGATAAGATAACAACATCCTTGAGGATAGAGTTAATTTTCATTCCAGAAAAAAAAAACACGACTGACTATCAAATAATAATCTCATGAGCTCTGTAACTCTTTCTGTGAATACATGGAAGCTAAAAATGTCCATCATTTCAGTCTACTGCAGCAGTATTGATCTCTAAGCCATTAACTGAGACAAAAATAATGTATCATGAGAACTAAAGTGGGTAGTATTAAGTGTGTTGATTTCTAGTGTGGTAATATATTGGAGCAAAAAGACACACTTTAAACATAGTGGCCATAATAAAAAGCTCCTTGTCACCAACGTCCTCAAAACCACTATAGAACTGTTTAAAATCATGACTTGAAAGAAATGGAGTAAAGACAACAATAGAGAGGACTTTAAACTTGAGAGGTCACCCAAGGACACACAAATTTGTACATGGGTACACACACACACACACACACACACACACACACACACACACACATGCAGAGACATATACAGTGACTTCATGTTTATAATCATTAGGTAGAAACAATTCCTTATCTACATTGGTGACACTGGATTTTATATATTATATGTGAATTGTTTGTAAAATCACTTTCACTGTAGAAAAGGTTATATTAACAATTTTATAATAATATTTATAATTCTCAAGATCCTAATCTAGAACTAACAATTATCTTCAACTTATATTTAAAAGTACAATTATTACCTCTCAATAAAATCTTCTGCTTCATTTTAACACAAATTCCAGTCACCATAATTTCATCTATAATCACTTTAACTTGCAAAACTAGAACAAAATATCTACTTGCCCTATTTTTTTGTTGCTGTCATAAAAACACTTCACTATAACCAACATGAGAGTAGAGAGTTTATTTAGCTTAAAAGTCATTTTCTATCCATCATGAAGAAAGGTGGAACAGGGACTGAAGACAGAAACCTGGAGGTGAGAATTGACCCAGATACGAAGGAGAAAAACGTACTTGCTTGTTTTTGGTGGTGATAGGAGTTCCTAAAGTTATATAGTCCAGAATCAACTGTTCAAAAGTGGTACTACCCATAGTGGGATGTGTGCCACACATCAGTTAATAATCCATACCATGTCACCACAGGCATGCCCACAGGTCAGTCTAATGAGAAAAATTAATTAGTTGAGGTATCCTTTTTTCCATGGTATCAGGTTACCTTTCACAGTACCCTATAAAATATTTTTTGAAAAAAATTATCACATCCTACAAAGAAAATTTTAGCTTTACACATATACATGAAGTGTTTAAAAATATTTTTTACTTTTAAAATAAATTTTAGACAGACTGAGATAGAAACAAGCACACTATAATTTAACTCGTATATTTTTAAAATTTATAATTATACTGTTTCTTTTTATAGTATATTTTGAATAATTAGAGTGTTATGCACCCTAAAGATTTCTCATTTTGACTATAAGAATTGCATTCTGTGACACCATTTAACATGGCCATCTCTTGGGTTTTCTACAAAACATTAATTAGGAACAGTGTTTGCAAGCTATCTTAGTTTAGGTTTTATTGCTGTGAAGAGACAGCATGACCTAGGTAACTCTTATAAAAGCAAACCTTTAATTAGACACGGCTTATAGTTTCTGAGATTCAGTCCATTATCATCGTGGCAGAAAACATGGCAGCGTGCAGACAGACTTATCAGTATAAGAGAAGAAAGTTCTATAACTTGATCTGAAGGCAGCAAATGAGGACTGCTTTCTCAAGCCAGGAAAAGGCTTTTATTCCACACTTGGAAAAGCCTGAGCATAAAACAAAAACCCAAAGCTCATTCTATAGTTACACAATTCCTCCAAGAGGCCACACCTATTCCAATAAGGCAGCACATCCTACTAGGGTCATTCTATGTTGGCTAAGCACTCAAACACACGTCTCCATGGGGGCCAAACCTATCTAAACCACCACACAAATCCATATAGTGGAGGCAATTTGGAGGATCATTAAGAGTTCCCTAAAACCATGATGTCTTTTGGCAGGTGCTCATCAGACTCTTACTATCTTCAATCCATGTTTATTTGGGGTTATATAAGAATTTATATTAGGACTGCTGTTTCATTTGCTCATATAAACACATCCTAAAGAGTCAGGTTTGGTGGGGCACACATAACGGTCTTAGCACTAAGAACCAAAAAGAGAAAGGACCATAGTATAAAATCAAATAGGGCTTTACTGTGAAACTCCCTAAAAGGAAAAATAAAAGAACAGAATATAAAAATAAAGAGAGGTCAGATGTCTCGGGTAAAGTTCTTGATGTCTATGCAGAAGAATTTCCATGCGAATACCAAGAAACCATATAAAAAGTTAGGCATGGCCTTGTATGTCTTCATTGTGTGTCTGTAATTCCAAGGCCGAAGGTTAGAGATCACTAAGTCCCAAGGATCCAGGTTCATAAAAACCCTGTTTTAAAAAATAAAATATAAAGTAATACAGGAAGACACTGGACATTAATCTCTCATCTCCATACTCTCTCACACCAACAAGCAAACCCCAGAAGCACACACCAGGATCAAAAGACACACATAAAAAAGAACAAAAGGAAAGGGAGGTAGGGAGAAAAGGAAGGAAAAATTGAAATAAGAACAAAGTATATCAAATATAACTTATTCAGATCCACTTCTGTTCATTGACACTATAGGAAATATGGAATAAGTAAGTGTTTTTTTTTTCATTTAACTACAGCTTCTAAAGGTGTCCATCAATTTGTTATCATAACTGTTAACTGTTTTAAGTAAGCTGTACACATTAACCAGAGTCAGTTACTTTACTACTTGTATAATAAATAGTAGATTTAAATACTTTTAACATGCTTTGTTTTGCCTCAGTTTTTCCTTTTATAGATGCTAAAATTTGCTGATATTGAACTCAGAGGACCACCTTTAAGTAATTAAAGATAATTACACCAATGAAGTCACCAAATTTATAACAGGCTTTATCTTTTTTCAGACAGTCAGTTATTAGACATTTAGTGGCACATTTCTAGAATAACAATGTCCTATCAATGTTAATTGTGTGGACAAATACATATTGATACTTCTAAATTTTCTGTTGAGTCTTTTCCATCCGGTTGGTTGAATCTGCATTACATAGAAGCATAATCAGGAAATGTTAATGGAAATTCTTACGTGTTCATAATACTTTACATTCTTTCAGTTTTTAATTGAAAGTTCAAGTGGGAGTGGGAGAATGGCTGAACGTTTTACGTACCTTCCATGCTTATGATTGAAGCCTGGAATATGTGATCTACAGAACCCAAGTAAATGCTTGGAATATATTGTAGCCAACCTGTAATTATAGAGCTGAAAAGGTAGAAAGTGGCTATCTAGTGTAAGCAGTCTACTCGGACTATCTGTATTGGGAATGGGAGAATTAACACAAAGAATAAAGAGGGGAAAAATAGCAGAAGGCTCCTGATGTCATCCTAATCTCGCATAGACATACATTCATGCATTGCTCACATATACACATGATCAAAATATTTTTTCTGGAGATAAAATCTTAAGAGAATGTTTTATTTACACGAATATATTTTTTCAAAATTCAGGTTTTTAATTTTATTTTCTGTTTTGATTTGGTTTTACTGCGTCTAGCAGGGGTCTAGAATTCACTAGGTAAACAAACTGGTCTCTAAATCATAGAAATTGCAGCCTCTACCTCCCCAGTGCAAGAGTTAAAGTCATACATCAGCCATGATTGATTCTCATTATTTTTAGACTGCCATGATGGTACGTACTGATAATTTTAGCAGTTAGGAAATAGAGAAAGAAGGTTTGGGTATTTTGGGTCATCATTACTTACTTGATCAGTTCAAAGTCATCCTTATCCTCTTGAGAGTTGCAAAACTAAAATTAAATAGAATTTTAAAATTCATTATTTTTCTCTATCAGAATTATTTATCTCCTACCCTTCATTTCTAACACTTAAGTCAAAGTTTCTCCTTTCATCCAGGAATGCAAAGCTTCTTTTGCCTTTGTGTCTGTCTTTAGTGAACGTCCCCTGTAGCCTGTAGCTACCACTGTGGATTTAGCTGCCTTAATCTTGCTGATGGGGATGAGAGCCTGCATGATTTTTTTATTTTAATAATTTTTATGTATTTTGTTTTCCAGGTATTACTGCCTTCTTGGTCTGCCCTCCCACAATTCCTCATTTTATTTCTCCTCCTGTATTTAGGAGTCATGCAGGTGAGGATGGGTACAGGATAGAACGAGGCCTGTCATTAGACAAGAAGGAAGCATGGGCTGGTGAAAAGTTTGAGGGAAGAGGAGACTGGAACAGAAGGAGAGGAGGAGACTGCAGGTAGCCACAGACTGTGGAAAAAGGAGGAGAGGATATGGAAGTTGACATTTAGATTCCATGCTGTACCTTTACAGGTTGGTATGAGTGTTCTTAAGGGATGCTTGTGTACAGGACTTTGTATGTTTAAGTGGGCAATTATATCTTATCAATTGGATCAGAGGTTATTGTGCTGTATGTTCTTTCATGTGCAGAATTAAGTGTAAGAGAGTATATGTCATCTAGTCTGGGCTACCAAGGCATTGGGTAGTGTGCTTCTGTTAAGATATCTACCAGATACCTTGGGGCACTGTGGTGCTGGACATAGTGGGTTAAAAGACAGCCCCTAATTTAATTTTACAGCAATAGATAGCGAACCAACCTGTGGGCAAGAATCCTCTAGTAATCCTATGGATTGAGAGAAAGTTTTATTTTCTAGTTAAGGCCAGTGCCATGTTGAATCACAAGATGACCCAAGGGCAGGAACCTTAAACAAAGAAAAGGCCTAGTTGGCCCATTGCTGCGTGATAAGTGATGACAGTTCAGAGAGTTATAGTTTAAAAGCTGCTTTTTAAAGAATGTTGTTTGGAAAGTCTTTCAGTATACTCATATTCCTTCTAATGTGGGTTCCACAGGAATGTTTGGTTGAAATCCTAGTTAAATAAGCTACTTCTTTTTTTTCCATCTTTATTAACGTGGGTATTTCTTATTTACATTTCGATTGTTATTGCCTTCCTGGTTTCCAGGCCAACATCCTCCTAACCCCCCTCCCCTTTTCTATGGGTGTTCCCCTCCCCATCCTCCCCCCATTACCACCCTCCCCGCAACAATCACGTTCACTGGGGGTTCAGTCTTGGCAGGACCCAGGGCTTCCCCTTCCACTGGTGCTCTTACTAGGATATTCATTGCTACCTATGAGGTCAGAGTCCAGGGTCAGTCCATGTATAGTCTTTGAGTAGTGGAACAAGCTGGTTCTTAATGATAGATATTATTAGAAGGTGATTAAGTTTGTTTTGAAAAAGAAGAGTTTGATTTTAAAAAAAAATTCCCAAGTATCATGTAGGGATTTTCATCCATGGTTCAGAACTTACATAGGAAAAAATTAGTCATTGACTACAAGTAGAGAATTGTGATATTTACAAGTTATTAAGGTTAAATAAAAATCTGTGGCTCTGGGTAAAGAACTTAACAGATGGATATATTTTGGGCAAAGTCCTGGTTTGATAAGTTACTTATTGATAATGGAACTAATAGAAGGTATTTCATTTGTTTTATGAATTACCCTGCTAAGGCCATTTGTCTCGTTGGTGCCTGCTAGGGAGGGTTTGTGGTTATTTTTGATATTTACCACAATAGGAAGCTCAGATTCCCTTAACATGGGTTGAATGGAAATTTTGGATTTGTTTCCTGATATCACAGAGTACAAAAGCTTATCAGGCTTATACACTATTGTTTAGCTTACTTCCTTGTTTTAAAATTGTTTAATCTTCATAATGGGTGTGACTTTGAGTTTTATGGTTATATTATTACTCTTGGAGAGAGTGCAAGACGCAAGTTTTTCTCTTTACAGACAAAGGAACACTATTTTGGAAGAAAGATTTTGTCTTTGTGTTTTTAAAGTGTAATTAGGCTCTGGAAACCTCACAGAGTCATACTGAGCATATTTGAGAGAGGGAGATCACCTTAAAAAACTTGCTTCAGGAGAATCAAGCAAAAAGATATCTTGATTCTAAACTTTTGTCTTGAGAGTTGTATTTTGCAGAGTATGCCTACTTGGATTCCTGGTCTCAAGGACTTTCAGCTGGGTCCAGTTAGAACACATCCAGCTACAGCATTTGCTTCTTTCTTCCTAGCCCCTACCCCCAAGGAAACCTCAATGCCCAAGTACAGCCTGAAGAAGATATAGGAGAGACATCACTCCAATTCCCTGGACTTTTGGGGGGCTGAAAGTGGTTATTCTAAGGTTGTTTTTATGAAGAATTTAGATATGGTTGTAATTTAACAGGGAGGAATTAGCGAGATTGAGTTGTACAGTCATAACCTCATTTGGTAACTAAACTAATATCATATCTTGGCTCTGGTATAGAATTAATTTGTTAAAAAGTTTAAACGTACAGGGTTTAGAGTCATTCCTTCTATTGATGGTATTACAAACTTCTGAGTTGATTATGTATGTGAGTTAAAGGCCAAATAGCAAATTCATGGCTCTGAGTTTGTGAGAGAACTTTCAAGACACTATTTAAGATATAAATACAACAGTCCAGATGTTTTTCAAAATCATCAGAAATCCACAAAATATGAGATTTAAAGTTATTTATCTTTTGTTGAGTCATATCTGTTCCTAACAGTTCCCCTTTGACAGATTTAATGAAGAAAATGAACATCTCTATCTCCAGGTGAGGCAATACTTTGTGGTTAGGCAGCCACTGGACAAAACTGCCTGTTTCATCTGCAGACTAATACTGTCCAGAAAAGGACACATTAGGCAGAATAGTTGACTGATAAGCTCTGCCAAAACAGGGTGATTAGCCCTTCAAAAATCTGCATTTCAATAGTCTGTCAGTTGATTTTGGGCCACAAGGCTGAAGACTTGGGCCCACATGTTGCTACTAGAGGATTGTATTAGTGGACATTAATCTCTAAACCTTTCAGTTCTAGAAGCCGTGTTAGGCTTCCTATGTGTAATTGGTCATTCTCAGATTTCTGACAGTGTTGAAGACTGATTATAGTCTTATAAGAGTGTTTAACTCTGAAAATACATATATTATTAGACAGTTATCAGTATACGAGCTAGCCAGGATATAATACAAATCATAAGCCTTTCTTAAGCTAGAATGGATAGCTAAATATTCTGTTTAACTGATAAAATGTTAGACTGGGTGTTAGATATAATTTTTGCTTTTAATTACAAAATGATAGTAGTTGTACTCAGCTTATATTTAAGAGAAAAGGTTGTTTTTTTTTTTTAATTAGACAAAAAGGGTGCAATGTAGGATGTGAAACAGGTGAGGGCGGGTATAGGATAGAACGAGGCCTGTCATTGGATAGGAAGGAAGAATGGGCAGGAGAAAAGTTTGAGGGAAGAGGAGGAGACTGTAGGTAGCCATGGACTGCAGTGAATGCCAGAGAGGACGTGGAAGCTGACGTTAAGATTCCAGGCTGCACCTTTACAGGTTGTAATGAATGTTCCTAAGGGATGGATGTGCACAGGGCTTTGTATGTTTAAGTGGGCAATTATATCTTATCAGTTGGATCATAGGTTATTGTGTTGTGCGTTCTTTCATGTGCAGAATTAAGTGTAAGAGAGTGTGTGGTGTCTAGTCTGGGATGTCAAGGAGTTGGGATATGTGCTTCTGGCAAGAGATCTATAAGGTATCTTGGAGCACTGTGGTGCTGGACCTAGTAGGGTAAAAGACAGTCCCTAATTTAATTTTACAGCAACACTTCCCCCATATCTCCCAGAGGATGTCCCTATTCCCAACAACTCCACCCAGTCAGGCATCCCACTCTTTGGGGCCTCAAGTCTCTCAAGAGTTAGGTGCTACTTCTCTCCCTGAGGCCAGATAGGCAGTCCTTTGTTATATGTGTGTCAGTGCCTTGGACCTGCTAGTGTATGCTGCCTGTTTGATGGCTCAGTGTCTGAGAGATCTAAGGGATCCTGATGAGTTGAGACTTCTGGTTTTCCTATGGGGTCACCTTCTTCATCAGCTTAGTCCATCCTTTCCCTAATTCAACCACAGGGGTCTTCTTCTTCAGTCTATGTGTTGCATATAAGTATCTACATCTGTCTTAGTCAGCTGCTTGTTGGGCCTCTCAGGACAGTTATGCTAGGCTCCTGTCTATAGGCACAGCATAGCAAAAATAATATTGTCAGGCCTTGGAGCCTCCCCTTGAGCTAGATCCCAATTTGGGCCTATCACTGTACCTCCTTTCCCTCAGTCTCTTTTACATTTTTGTCCATTCAGTTCTTTAATACATAGCAATTCTGGGTCAGAGTTTTTGACTGTGGGATGGCAACCCCATCCCTCTACTTGATGCCCTGGTTTTCTACTGGAGGTGGGCTCTAAAAGTTCCCTCTCCCTATTGCTATACATTTCATCTATAGTACTTCCCACTGAGTCCTGGACATCTCGCACCTCCCAGGACTCTGGTACATTTTATAGGGTCCCACCACTTGCCACCCTAAAAGATTTCATATTCCGATTCATTCTGCTGTTCCTCAGGGCTTCTCTTCTGCACCCTCTCCCCCGAAACCTGATGAGAGCCTGCATCCTTACTTGGAAATCTCTGACACCAAGTCATCCATAACTGAGGGCAAGGCTTTGGAGAGACTAATTACAGACTGCCTGTGAAAAGATCTTTGCTGCTGGAAACTGAAAGTCTGGACAACCTCCTTTCCCCATGGTTATTGCTGGGTAGGCATAACAGGTAAAATTCAAAAGTTGTCTGTCTTACTGGGCAACCTACATCTCTGGCTCTTTACATAAGGATGTTAGATTTTTGTTGTGGGGTTGGGAGTACTGATTGTTTTTTATTTTGGTGTCATTTTCATTCATGAAGCTATTTTTCCTTTTTATAATAGTCCATCCAGAATATCTTCTCTCCATCTTTAAGATTTCCTGTTTTTAAAATATATCAAATAATATTAGTTGTAGTACAAAGAACTTATGCTCTATCTCCCTGGAAGTAGTGCTGTAAATTTCATTTTAACTTTCTTATTTTTCCAAAAACCTTATGTTCCATTTCTGAAAATACTTTCTTGTGCTGTTTAATCCTAAATGGAAAGTTTTGTTATACTTTCAGATTTGTATATATCTCTAAGTGTTTCCTTAAGGTAAACTATATCTCAGTGTTAGCTTTTTCCCCTTTATTTCCATAATCCTCTGCTACTTTATCACATGCAGATACTGGAATTATCTACAGCTCTCTTTAAATCAAGGTTCAGTAAATGATTCCCGTTTCTTTTTAAAACAACATTATGGTTAATCCTCTGCGTGTTTATTTTATATTATGAAAATATTCACCTACATCATTTGAATTAATCTCTCACTCCTATAACTAGTCATCACAACTTGATGGCTGTGATGGACTTAATGCCTCAAAATAATGCAAATTTATCTTCATAAAGTTCTGTAGCTCAGAAGTTTGAAGTGCATTCGTGTGTGTGTGTGTGTGTGTGTGTGTGTGTGTGTGTGTGTGTGTGTCTGGTGTGTGCACACACACACGCTCATGCACATGCCTCTTACAAGCAACAGTGAGAATTTCCTTGCAATTTCTGACTTTCAGATACTTCAATAAGTCCTATACTTGTCACTTTCCTAATGTTTAAAGGCAAAAGCATGGGACATCAAATCAATTTTTTATTTTCATGTTTTTTTAAATTCTTAAATGAATATAGTATACTTATCAAGATATCATGTTGTTATTTATTTGCACAGTGTCTTTTAGTGATTGAGGATTACTTCTTGTCTAGATTGAGTTACTATTTTTTTTACAAAAATATGAGCACAACATGATATTTATCTTGTTTTCTCTGATTTATGCTGTTTTGTGTTTCTAATGTATACTCGTCTAAGTGTTTTACTTATATGCTTCTTGTCTGTGAGAATTTGGTATTACTTTTAAAGTCATAGTGTTAAGGTTCTATATGTGTTCAAAAGTTATCATTATTCTATGATTTCAGGGAAATTTGAGGACAAAATAACAGTAAAACAAGGTGTCAGCTTGAAAAACTGTGTCCTTACACTGTAACTGAAAGAGCTAGAGGATCCATGCTGAAATAGGGATGTTCTCTTGACATCTTGATGTATTACTAGCTTATTACTTGGCTTCTGAAGATTTATTTCTCTCAGCCATGCTCAACTCAAATAGTTTTCCCAATTACACTTTCCTATACAGCAAACATTCTTTTCTTATTTTTAAGAATAGAAATTGTTATGGTTTGAGTGTTACTTGTTCCCAGAGGACCATATGTTGAACACAGACTGTATCTGCTTATTTTTTGCTTTGTGTTTCATGTTGGTATGAAGTCAATACTCTTTATCAGATGACTCCTCTGCCATGGTGACCATCACATTACAGAGCAAGAATAAAGGAAAAAAATAAATCTGAAATTCCATAATCTATAAGTTCTAATAACCATCACTGAATTTGTCCATTAAAAGTATTTTATCAATAGCAATCAAAGTTGGAATAACACTGGAATTTGGCATTTGGTAACAGTGAGGTGGTGCCAGTGCTTCTTTTGTATATATTCCTTTGGGAATAATTGGAAAACATTTAAAGGTGGGAGATAAAACGATTCAAACAATGTAATTTTACTCCAATAAGTAATTATGCTGGAACCAAGTTTTGTGAATAAAAATACAGACAAGAATGTCTGTGATAAAGTTTCAGATGAGAACACAATCTTCCTTAAGCATTTGAGTAGTAGACAATTATTTTAGATTTTGTAAATTATTAATAAGTATATAAATGAAAAATATTCTACATGTTACTTATGTCCTGAGAGTTTGTGAAATGTTGAGTTTAAAGGCATAGATTATCTGGCATGGGAAAATTTCAGCAGAATGCTATTTGGGCTATGACATGGTTATTATTCATTAGTTTTGTTCAGGTTATAGAATATTAGAAGAAGAAAAAAACAAGGAAAATACTCAACTTGCAGTTTGGTCTGAAAAACTATATATAAATTCAGGATTAATGAAATCCTGGTTTCAGAAAATATTAGCACTATGAAAATGAGGATCTTGCTTTCCTCAACACTGTTGGAAAGACACTGTCAAAACATCTCAGGAAGTAGATAGACAGTAAACATGGAAAAGCCCAAGAGTGTTAAGAGGTAAATTTATTTGACAGGTTTTACATGAGAAGAGGACACCTCTGAATTATACTGCACACACAGACCTGGAGAGTGTGGATTTTATTTGTTTGTTATTTGTGGTGAGGTTGTATACCAATATATGAACCTCCCAATCATAGAGAGAACAAAACAGCAAAAATCTAGTGTACCATGAAACACTTAAGTATGTGGAAGACCTTGAATACATCCATGTGATGCTGCTTATTCAGCAATGAAAACATGCTAGCTCTGTGTGGTAAAGGATATATAGACAAAGATTGCAAAGAAAAGTGTTTTAGTTCATACTATGTGTTAGATGGTCTGCCCTCAGGCTACACCTAAAATTTTATGTGAATATGAAGTCTAAGCTACAATGGAAACTCCAAGACATGAATGTGATGGATAGGTTTTTTATTTGTTTGTTGTTTTTTAACTGGTTATTTTATTTATTTACAATAAAAATGTTGTCCCCCTTCTCAGTCTCCTCTCCAGAAACTCCCTATCCTAACCTCCTCTCCTTTGCCTCTAAGAGGGTGCCCCCTACCTACACCTACTTCACTGTTCTAGCCTCCCCCCATGTTGGGGTATCAAGCTTCCACAGGACTAAGGGTCTCCCCTCCCACTGATGCAAAATAACTCAATACTCTGCTACATATGTAGTTGGAGTCATGGGTCCCTTCATGTGTCCTCTTTGGTTGTTGGTTAAGTCTCTAGGAGTTCTTGGGGGGATCTCAGTAATTGATAATTTTGTTCTTCCGTTGGGGTTGCAAATCCTTTCAGCTCCTTCAGTACTTTATATCTTAACGTTCTATAACCTACAGTTAACTGAGTGCAATGAGGAGCTACTTAGATGAGCTTAGCCTGTGAATATATCTTTGAAGGATTGTCTCACTTTTAATTGATGTAAAAAGATCCAGCTCACCTCTCAGATTATGATTGTATTAGACTGAATAAAACTAAAAAGTACTTCCTGGTTGCTGCCGCTGCAGAGAGCCCTGGGGCAGCACCCAACAAGCGAACTTGAGCCTCGGGACCACAGGTAAGACCAACTTTTCTGCTGCAAGAAAGCTGCCTGGTGAGCTTGGGACACACGGAAGCAGAATTCCGCTAGGACCGGGCACATTCTGTGTTTACCAGAAGTCCCACACCCACGGATCCCAGCCCGCAGCAGCTCTCTGCTCCCAGACCCCATGAGAGAGAGACCCAACCGCCTGGTCAGGTGGGCACTCCTGAGGCTACAGAGCAGAAGAGACCACCAACAATGCTCACCCCTGCCCACATCCCTGGCCCAAGAGGAAACTGTATAAGGCCTCTGGGCTCCCGTGGGGGAGGGCCCAGGAGCGGCAGGACCCCTGCCTGAGACACCGCCAGAACCTGAAGGAAACAGACCAGATAAACAGTTCTCTGCACCCAAATCCCGTGGGAGGGAGAGCTGGACAAGCCTGGGAAACCAGAAGAGACTGCTCTCTGCACACACATCACAGACGCCAGAGGAAAAAGCCAAAGACCATCTGGAACCCTGGTGCACTGAAGCTCCCAGAAGGGGCAGCACAGGTCTTCCTGGTTGCTGCCGCTGCAGAGAGCCCGTGGGCAGCACCCCACGAGCGAACTTGAGCCTCGGGACAACAGGTAAGACCAACTTTTCTGCTGCAAGAAAGCTGCCTAGTGAACTCAAGACACAGGCCCACAGGAACAGCTGAAGACCTGTAGAGAGGAAAAACTACACGCCCGAAAGCAGAACACTCTGTCCCCATAACTGACTGAAAGAGAGGAAAACAGGTCTACAGCACTCCTGACACACGGGCTTATAGGACAGTCTAGCCACTGTCAGAAATAGCAGAACAAAGTAACACTAGAGGTAATCTGATGGCGAGAGGCAAGCGCAGGAACCCAAGCAACAGAAACCAAGACTACATGGCACCATCGGAGCCCAATTCTCCCATCAAAACAAACATGGAATATACAAACACACCAGAAAAGCAAGATCTAGTTTCAAAATCATTTTTGATCATGATGCTGGAGGACTTCAAGAAAGACGTGAAGAACTCCCTTAGAGAACAAGTAGAAGCCTACAGAAAGGAATCACAAAAATACTTGAAAGAATTCCAGGAAAACATAAATAAACAAGTAGAAGCCCATAGAGAGGAGACACAAAAATCCCTGAAAGAATTCCAGGAAAACATAAATAAACAAGTAGAAGCACATAGAGAGGAGACACAAAAATCCCTGAAAGAATTCCAGGAAAACACAATCAAACAGTTGAAGGAATTAAAAATAGAAATAGAAGCAATGAAGAAAGAACACATGGAAACAACCCTGGATATAGAAAACCAAAACAAGAGACAAGAGGTGTAGATACAAGCTTCACCAACAGAATACAAGAGATGGAAGAGAGAATCTCAGGAGCAGAAGATTCCATAGAAATCATTGACTCAACTGTCAAAGATAATGTAAAGCGGAAAAAGCTACTGGTCCAAAACATAAAGGGAATCCAGGAACCAATGAGAGGATCAAACCTAAGGATAATAGGTATAGAAGAGAGTGACGACTCCCAGCTCAAAGAACCAATAAATATCTTCAACAAAATCATAGAAGAAAACTTCCCTAACCTAAAAAAGAGATACCCATAGACATACAAGAAGCCTACAGAACTCCAAATAGATTGGACCAGAAAAGAAACACCTCCCATCACATAATTGTCAAAACACCAAACGCACAAAATAAAAAAAGAATATTAAAAGCAGTAAGGGAAAAAGGTCAAGTAACATATAAAGGGAGACCTATCAGAATCACACCAGACTTCTTGCCAGAAACTATGAAGGCCAGAAGATCCTGGACTGATGTCATACAGACCCTAAGAGAACACAAATGCCAGCCCAGGTTACTGTATCCAGCAAAACCCTCAATTAACATTGATGGAGAAACCAAGATATTCCATGACAAAACCAAATTTACACAATATCTTTCTACAAATCCAGCACTAAAAAGGATAATAAATGGTAAAGCCCAACATAAGGAGGCAAGCTATACCCTAGAAGAAACAAGAAACTAATCGTCTTGGCAACAAAACAAAGAGAATGAAAGCACACAAACATAACCTCACATCCAAATATGAATATAACGGGAAGCAATAATCACTATTCCTTAATATCTCTCAATATCAATGGCCTCAACTCCCCAATAAAAAAACATAGATTAACAAACTGGATACGCAACGAGGACCCTGCATTCTGCTGCCTACAGAAAACACACCTCAGAGACAAAGACAGACACTACCTCAGAGTGAAAGGATGGAAAACAACTTTCCAAGCAAATGGTCAGAAGAAGCAAGCTGGAGTAGCCATTCTAATATCAAATAAAATCAATTTCCAACTAAAAGTCATCAAAAAACATAAGGAAGGACACTTCATATTCATCAAAGGAAAAATTCACCAAGATGAACTCTCAATCCTAAATATCTATGCCCCAAATACAAGGGAACCTACATACGTAAAAGAAACCTTACTAAAGCTCAAAACACACATTGCACCTCACACAATAATAGTGGGAGATTTCAACACCGCACTCTCATCAATGGACAGATCATGGAAACAGAAATTAAACAGTGATGTCGACAGACTAAGAGAAGTCATGAGCCAAATGGACTTAACGGATATTTATAGAACATTCTATCCTAAAGCAAAAGGATATACCTTCTTCTCAGCTCCTCATGGTACTTTCTCAAAATTGACCATATAATTGGTCAAAAAAACGGGCCTCAACAGGTACAGAAAGATAGAAATAATCCCATGCGTGCTATCGGACCACCACGGCCTAAAACTTGTCTTCAATAACAATAAGGGAAGAATGCCCACATATACGTGGAAATTGAAAAATGCTCTACTCAATGATAACCTGGTCAAGGAAGAAATAAAGAAAGAAATTAAAAACTTTTTAGAATTTAATGAAAATGAAGGTCCAACATATCCAAACTTATGGAACACAATGAAAGCTGTGCTAAGAGGAAAACTCATAGCGCTGAGTGCCTGCAGAAAGAAACAGAAAAGAGCATTTGTCAGCAGCTTGACAGCACACCTAAAAGCTCTAAAACAAAAAGAAGCAAATACACCCAGGAGGAGTAGAAGGCAGGAAATAATCAAACTCAGAGCTGAAATCAACCAAGTAGAAACAAAAAGGACCATAGAAAGAATCAACAGAACCAAAAGTTGGTTCTTTGAGAAAATCAACAAGATAGATAAACCCTTAGCCAGACTAACGAGAGGACACAGAGAGTGTGTCCAAATTAACAAAATCAGAAATGAAAAGGGAGACATAACTACAGATTCAGAGGAAATTCAAAAAATCATCAGATCTTACTATAAAAACCTATATTCAACAAAACTTGAAAATCTTCAGGAAACGGACAATTTCCTAGACAGATACCAGGTATCGAAGTTAAGTCAGGAACAGATAAACCAGTTAAACAACCCCATAACTCCTAAGGAAATAGAAGCAGTCATTAAAGGTCTCCCAACCAATAAGAGCCCAGGTCCAGACGGGTTTAGTGCAGAATTCTATCAAACCTTCACAGAAGACCTCATACGAATATTATCCAAACTATTCCACAAAATTGAAACAGATGGAACACTACCAAATTCCTTCTAGGAAGCCACAATTACTCTTATACCTAAACCACACAAAGACACAACAAAGAAAGAGAACTTCAGACCAATTTCCCTTATGAATATCGACGCAAAAATACTCAATAAAATTCTGGCAAACCGAATTCAAGAGCACATCAAAACAATCATCCACCATGATCAAGTAGGCTTCATCCCAGGCATGCAGGGATGGTTTAATATAAGGAAAACCATCAACGTGATCCATTATATAAACAAACTGAAAGAACAGAACCACATGATCATTTCATTAAATGCTGAGAAAGCATTTGACAAAATTCAACACCCCTTCATGATAAAAGTCCTGGAAAGAATAGGAATTCAAGGCCCATACCTAAACATAGTAAAAGCCATATACAGCAAACCAGTTGCTAACATTAAACTAAATGGGGAGAAACTTGAAGCAATCCCACTAAAATCAGGGACTGGACAAGGCTGCCCACTCTCTCCCTACTTATTCAATATAGTTCTTGAAGTTCTAGCCAGAGCAATCAGACAACAAAAGGAGATCAAGGGGATACAGATCGGAAAAGAAGAGGTCAAAATATCACTATTTGCAGATGACATGATAGTATATTTAAGTGATCCCAAAAGTTCCACCAGAGAACTATTAAAGCTGATAAACAACTTCAGCAAAGTGGCTGGGTATAAAATTTACTCAAATAAATCATTTGCCTTCCTTTATTCAAAAGAGAAACAAGCCGAGAAAGAAATTAGGGAAACGACACCCTTCATAATAGACCCAAATAATATAAAGTACCTCGGTGTGACTTTAACAAAGCAAGTAAAAGATCTGTACAATAAGAACTTCAAGACACTGAGGAAAGAAATTGAAGAAGACCTCAGAAGATGGAAAGATCTCCCATGCTCATGGATTGGCAGGATTAATATAGTAAAAATGGCCATTTTACCAAAAGCAATCTACAGATTCAATGCAATCCCCATCAAAATACCAATCCAATTCTTCAAAGAGTTAGACAGAACAATTTGCAAATTCATCTGGAATAACAAAAAACCCAGGATAGCTAAAGCTATCCTCAACAATGAAAGGACTTCAGGGGGAATCACTATCCCTGAGCTCAAGCAGTATTACAGAGCAATAGTGATAAAAACTGCATGGTTTTGGTACAGAGACAGACAGATAGACCAATGGAATAGAGTTGAAGACCCAGAAATGAACCCACACACCTATGGTCACTTGATTTTTGACAAAGGAGCCAAAACCATCCAATGGAAAAAAGATAGCATTTTCAGCAAATGGTGCTGGTTCAACTGGAGGGCAACATGCAGAAGAATGCAGATCGATCCATCCTTATCACCCTGTACAATGCTTAAGTCCAAGTGGATCTAGGACGTCCACATCAAACCAGACACACTCAAACTAATAAAAGAAAAACTAGGGAAGCACCTGGAACACATGGGCACTGGAAAAAATTTCCTGAACAAAACACCAATGGCTTATGCTCTAAGATCAAGAATCGACAAATGGGATCTCATAAAACTGCAAAGCTTTTGTAAGGCAAAAAACACTGTGGTTAGGACAAAACGGCAACCAACAGATTGGGAAAAGATCTTTACCAACCCTACAACAGATAGCGGCCTTATATCCAAAATATACAAAGAACTCAAGAAGTTAGACAGCAGGGAAACAAATAACCCTATTAAAAAATGGGGTTCAGAGCTAAACAAAGAATTCACAGCTGAGGAATGCCGAATGGCTGAGAAACACCTAAGGAAATGTTCAACATCTTTAGTCATAAGGGAAATGCAAATCAAAACAACCCTGAGATTTCACCTCACACCATTTAGAATGGCTAAGATCAAAAACTCAGGTGACAGCAGATGCTGGCGAGGATGTGGAGAAAGAGGAGCACTCCTCCATTGTTGGTGGGATTGCAGACTGGTAAAACCATTCTGGAAATCAGTCTGGAGGTTCGTCAGAAAATTGGACATTGAACTGCCTGAGGATCCAGCTATACCTCTCTTGGGCATATACCCAAAAGATGCCTCAACATATAAAAGAGACACGTGCTCCACTATGTTCATCGCAGCCTTATTTATAATAGCCAGAAAATGGAAAGAACCCAGATGCCCTTCAACAGAGGAATGGATACAGAAAATGTGGTACATCTACACAATGGAATATTACTCAGCTATCAAAAACAACGAGTTTATGAAATTCGTAGGCAAATGGTTGGAACTGGAAAATATCATCGTGAGTGAGCTAACCCAATCACAGAAAGACATACATGGTATGCTCTCATTGATAATTGGCTATTAGCCCAAATGCTTGAATTACCCTAGATCCCTAGAACAAACGAAACTCAAGACGGATGATCAAAATGTGAATGCTTCACTCCTTCTTTAAATGAGGAAAAAGAATACCCTTGTCAGGGAAGGGAGAGGCAAAGATTAAAACAGAGACTGAAGGAACACCCATTCAGAGCCTGCCCCACATGTGGCCCATACATATACAGCCACCCAATTAGACAAGATGGATGAAGCAAAGAAGTGCAGACCGACAGGAGCCGGATGTAGATCGCTCCTGAGAGACACAGCCAGAATACAGCAAATACAGAACCGAATGCCAGCAGCAAACCCCTGAACTGAGAATAGGTCCCCCCTTGAAGGAATCAGAGAAAGAACTGGAAGAGCTTGAAGGGGCTTGAGACCCCATATGTACAACAATGCCAAGCAACCAGAGCTTCCAGGGACTAAGCCACTACCTAAAGACTATACATGGACTGACCCTGGACTCTGACCTCATAAGTAGCAATGAATATCCTAGTAAGAGCACCAGTGGAAGGGGAAGCCCTGGGTCCTGCTAAGACTGAACCCCCAGTGAACTAGACTATGGGGGGAGGGCGGCAATGGGGGGAGGGTTGGGAGGGGAACACCCATAAGGAAGGGGAGGGGGGAGGGGGATGTTTGCCTGGACACCGGGAAAGGGAATAACACTTGAAATGTATATAAGAAATACTCAAGTTAATAAAAAAAAAAAAAGAATTGAGTTGAAAAAAAAACATTCAAAAAAAAAAACTAAAAAGTAAAAAACAGCAAGCAAACAGGAAGAATTGGTACATTTTTTCTAACTCTAGACTGAGAATAACCAGCTGCTTGTTTTCCTACTTTAGTTTCTCCTGAATGATAGATTGCAAACTAGAATTGTAATGTAAATATTTTTTCTCTTCTTATGTTTCTTTTGATTGTGGTTCCTTATAATAGCAAAAGAAGTGGAACTAGAACAGTCAGTGATAGCAGGAATGTGAATTATTTGCCAAGAAAATACCCAGGCAGTGTGTAACACCAGGCAAGAAAGAACCATCAGGGATACAATGAACACTTCCATGGAGTGGAGATTCCCTAAAGCATTATTCCTTAGAACTCATATTATAGATCATATCTTCCAGATGTTGAATATAGAGCATTAAGATTTAAATATTGTTCTGCTGAATGTTTTCCTTGCATTGATTTTAGTAAATTTTATTTAACACATCCCTTTCTTTAGAGAGAACCCTAACTATTGTATAACAGTGTGTCTTAGAGCTGTAAGATTTGTTTGAATATACCATGGACCACAGCTAAATGTTTAACACCTTGTGTCTCAGAAAAGTGTGAAAATTTAGACTTATGAACAAGGCTGCAACTATTATGACTGTAAATTATTGAGACAAACTTTATTTTGAATTATGAAATGGCTGTTGGCCTTTGGGAACAGAGGTAGAATGAGTTTGGTTCTAATATAAAATGTCCACTACATGTTCCTATTATTAAGTGACTGTCTCAGGTAATGAGGCTATTTGACAGAGTGACCTAGCTGCAGGAAGTAGATTAGTATGTGTACCATTAAATATTATGCCAACTTCCTCATACCCTATTCTTCACTGTGCCTTCTATCAAACATAAGATGAGTATTGCCTACCACATGCTCCTAATGATATGCCATTCTTCCTCAGACAGATGTTCTCCCACAGGCCATAGATTGATGTAACCAATGACTCTGAAATGAAAACTCTTACACCATGAGCTAAAACAATCTTTCCCCTTCAACTGTTTATATCCCAATGCACAGTGTCTTTATGATAGAGAAACCTAAAACAAGGAAAAAAATGATGTTCGTTAATAAGGTCAAGTTCTCCAGGTTTAGAAAAATTTGGGTCATTTTTACATCTAAAGAAGGCAGCACCCCACGAGCGAACCTGAGCCTCGGGACCACAGGTAAGACCAAATTTTCTGCTGCAAGAAAGCTGCCTGGTGAGCTTGGGACACACTGAAGCAGAATTTCTCTAGGACCGGGCACGTTCTGTGTTTACCGGAAGTCCCACACCCGCGGATCCCGGCCCGCAGCAGCTCTCTGCTCCCAGACCCGGTGAGAGAGAGACCCAACCTCCTGGTCAGGTGGGCACTCCTGAGGCTGCAGAGCGGAAGAGACCACCAACACTGCTCACCGCTGCCCACATCCCTGGCCCAAGAGGAAACTGTATAAGGCCTCTGGGCTCCCGTGGGAGAGGGCCCAGGAGCGGCAGGACCCCTGCCAGAGACACCGCTGGACCCTGAAGGAAACAGACCGGATAAACAGTTCTCTGCACCCAAATCCCGTGGGAGGGAGAGCTAAACCTTCAGAGAGGCAGACAAGCCTGGGAAACCAGAAGAGACTGCTCCCTGCACACACATCTCGGACGCCAGAGGAAAAAGCCAAAGACCATCTGGAACCCTGGTGCACTGAAGCTCCCAGAAGGGGCAGCACAGGTCTTCCTGGTTGCTGCCGCTGCAGAGACCCCCTGGGCAGCACCCCACGAGCGAACCTGAGCCTCGGGACCACAGGTAATACCAAATTTTCTGCTGCAAGAAAGCTGCCTGGTGAACTCAAGACACAGACCCACAGGAACAGCTGAAGACCTGTAGAGAGGAAAAACTACACGCCCGAAAGCAGAACACTCTGTCCCCATAACTGACTGAAAGAGAGGAAAACAGGTCTACAGCACTCCTGACACACAGGCTTATAGGACAGTCTAGCCACTGTCAGAAATAGCAGAACAAAGTAACACTAGAGATAATCTGATAGCGAGAGGCAAGCACAGGAACCCAAGCAACAGAAACCAAGACTACATGCCATCATTGGAGCCCAATTCTCCCACCAAAACAAACATGGAATATCCAAACACACCAGAAAAGCAAGATCTAGTTTCAAAATCATATTTGATCATGATGCTGGAGGACTTCAAAAAAGACATGAACACACTTAGGGAAACACAGGAAAACATTAATAAACAAGTAGAAGCCTACAGAGAGGAATCGCAAAAATCCCTGAAAGAATTCCAGGAAAACACAATCAAACAGTTGAAGGAATTAAAAATGGAAATAGAAGCAATCAAGAAAGAACACATGGAAACAACCCTGGATATAGAAAACCAAAAGAAGAGACAAGGAGCTGTAGATACAAGCTTCACCAATAGAATACAAGAGATGGAAGAGAGAATCTCAGGAGCAGAAGATTCCATAGAAATCATTGACTCAACTGTCAAAGATAATGTAAAGCTAAAAAGCTACTGGTCCAAAACATACAGGAAATCCAGGACTCAATGAGAAGATCAAACCTAAGGATAATAGGTATAGAAGAGAGTGAAGACTCCCAGCTCAAAGGACCAGTAAATATCTTCAACAAAATCATAGAAGAAAACTTCCCTAACCTAAAAAAAGAGATACCCATAGACATGCAAGAAGCCTACAGAACTCCAAATAGATTGAACCAGAAAAGAAACACCTCCCGTCACAAAATTGTCAAAACACCAAACGCACAAAATAAAGAAAGAATATTAAAAGCAGTAAGGGAAAAAGGTCAAGTAACATATAAAGGGAGACCTATCAGAATCACACCAGACTTCTCGCCAGAAACTATGAAGGCCAGAAGATCCTGGACTGATGTTATACAGACCCTAAGAGAACACAAATGCCAGCCCAGGTTACTGTATCCAGCAAAACCCTCAATTAACATTGATGGAGAAACCAAGATATTCCATGACAAAACCAAATTTACACAATATCTTTCTACAAATCCAGCACTACAAAGGATAATAAATGGTAAAGCCCAACATAAGGAGGCAAGCTATACCCTAGAAGAAGCAAGAAACTAATTGTCTTGGCAACAAAACAAAGAGAATGAAAGCACACAAACATAACCTCACATCCAAATATGAATATAACGGGAAGCAATAATCACTATTCCTTAATATCTCTCAATATCAATGGCCTCAACTCCCCAATAAAAAGACATAGATTAACAAACTGGATACGCAACGAGGACCCTGCATTCTGCTGCCTACAGGAAACACACCTCAGAGACAAAGACAGACACTACCTCAGAGTGAAAGGATGGAAAACAACTTTCCAAGCAAATGGTCAGAAGAAGCAAGCTGGACTAGCCATTCTAATATCAAATAAAATCAATTTTCAATTAAAAGTCATCAAAAAAGATAAGGAAGGACACTTCATATTCATCAAAGGAAAAATCAACCAAGATGAACTCTCAAACCTAAATATCTATGCCCCAAATACAAGGGCACCTACATACGTAAAAGAAACCTTACTAAAGCTCAAAACACACATTGCACCTCACACAATAATAGTGGGAGATTTCAACACCCCACTCTCATCAATGGACAGATCATGGAAACAGAAATTAAACAGTGATGTCGACAGACTAAGAGAAGTCATGAGCCAAATGGACTTAACGGATATTTATAGAACATTCTATCCTAAAGCAAAAGGATATAGCTTCTTCTCAGCTCCTCATGGTACTTTCTCCAAAATTGACCATATAATTGGTCAAAAAACGGGCCTCAACAGGTACAGAAAGATAGAAATAATCCCATGCGTGCTATCGGACCACCACGGCCTAAAACTGGTCTTCAATAACAATAAGGGAAGAATGCCCACATATACGTGGAAATTAAGCAATGCTCTACTCAATGATAACCTGGTCAAGGAAGAAATAAAGAAAGAAATTAAAAACTTTTTAGAATTTAATGAAAATGAAGATACAACATACCCAAACTTATGGGACACAATGAAAGCTGTGCTAAGAGGAAAACTCATAGCGCTGAGTGCCTGCAGAAAGAAACAGGAAAGAGCATATGTCAGCAGCTTGACAGCACACCTAAAAGCTCTAGAACAAAAAGAAGCAAATACACCCAGGAGGAGTAGAAGGCAGGAAATAATCAAACTCAGAGCTGAAATCAACCAAGTAGAAACAAAAAGGACCATAGAAAGAATCAACAGAACCAAAAGTTGGTTCTTTGAGAAAATCAACAAGATAGATAAACCCTTAGCCAAACTAACGAGAGGACACAGAGAGTGCGTCCAAATTAACAAAATCAGAAATGAAAAGGGAGACATAACTACAGATTCAGAGGAAATTCAAAAAATCATCAGATCTTACTATAAAAACCTATATTCAACAAAACTTGAAAATCTTCAGGAAACGGACAATTTCCTAGACAGATACCAGGTATCGAAGTTAAGTCAGGAACAGATAAAGCAGTTAAACAACCCCATAACTCCTAAGGAAATAGAAGCAGTCATTAAAGGTCTCCCAACCAAAAAGAGCCCAGGTCCAGACGGGTTTAGTGCAGAATTCTATCAAACCTTCATAGAAGACCTCATACCAATATTATCCAAACTATTCCACAAAATTGAAACAGATGGAGCCCTACCGAATTCCTTCTACGAAGCCACAATTACTCTTATACCTAAACCACACAAAGACACAACAAAGAAAGAGAACTTCAGACCAATTTCCCTTATGAATATCGACGCAAAAATACTCAATAAAATTCTGGCAAACCGAATTCAAGAGCACATCAAAACAATCATACACCATGATCAAGTAGGCTTCATCCCAGGCATGCAGGGATGGTTTAATATACGGAAAACCATCAACGTGATCCATTATATAAACAAACTGAAAGAACAGAACCACATGATCATTTCATTAGATGCTGAGAAAGCATTTGACAAAATTCAACACCCCTTCATGATAAAAGTCCTGGAAAGAATAGGAATTCAAGGCCCATACCTAAACATAGTAAAAGCCATATACAGCAAACCAGTTGCTAACATTAAACTAAATGGAGAGAAACTTGAAGCAATCCCACTAAAATCAGGGACTAGACAAGGCTGCCCACTCTCTCCCTACTTATTCAATATAGTTCTTGAAGTTCTAGCCAGAGCAATCAGACAACAAAAGGAGATCAAAGGGATACAGATCGGAAAAGAAGAGGTCAAAATATCACTATTTGCAGATGACATGATAGTATATTTAAGTGATCCCAAAAGTTCCACCAGAGAACTATTAAAGCTGATACACAACTTCAGCAAAGTGGCTGGGTATAAAATTAATTCAAATAAAGCAGTTGCCTTCCTCTATACAAAAGAGAAACAAGCCGAGAAAGAAATTAGGGAAACGACACCCTTCATAATAGACCCAAATAATATAAAGTACCTCGGTGTGACTTTAACCAAGCAAGTAAAAGATCTGTACAATAAGAACTTCAAGACACTGAGGAAAGAAATTGAAGAAGACCTCAGAAGATGGAAAGATCTCCCATGCTCATGGATTGGCAGGATTAATATGGTAAAAATGGCCATTTTACCAAAAGCAATCTACAGATTCAATGCAATCCCCATCAAAATACCAATCCAATTCTTCAAAGAGTTAGACAGAACAATTTGCAAATTCATCTGGAATAACAAAAAACCCAGGATAGCTAAAGCTATCCTCAACAATAAAAGGACTTCAGGGGGAATCACTATCCCTGAACTCAAGCAGTATTACAGAGCAATAGTGATAAAAACTGCATGGTATTGGTACAGAGACAGACAGATAGACCAATGGAATAGAATTGAAGACCCAGAAATGAACCCACACACCTATGGTCACTTGATTTTTGACAAAGGAGCCAAAACCATCCAATGGAAAAAAGATAGCATTTTCAGCAAATGGTGCTGTTTCAACTGGAGGGCAACATGTAGAAGAATGCAGATCGATCCATGCTTATCACCCTGTACAAAGCTTAAGTCCAAGTGGATCAAGGACCTCCACATCAAACCAGACACACTCAAACTAATAGAAGAAAAACTAGGGAAGCATCTGTAACACATGTGCACTGGAAAAAATTTCCTGAGCAAAACACCAATGGCTTATGCTCTAAGATCAAGAATCGACAAATGGGATCTCATAAAACTGCAAAGCTTCTGTAAGGCACAGGACACTGTGGTTAGGACAAAACGGCAACCAACAGATTGGGAAAAGATCTTTACCAATCCTACAACAGATAGAGGCCTTATATCCAAAATATACAAAGAACTCAAGAAGTTGGACCGCAGGGAAACAAATAACCCTATTAAAAAATGGGGTTCAGAGCTAAACAAAGAATTCACAGCTGAGGAATGCCGAATGGCGGAGAAACACCTAAAGAAATGTTCAACATCTTTAGTCATAAGGGAAATGCAAATCAAAACAACCCTGAGATTTCACCTCACACCAGTGCGATTGGCTAAGATCAAAAACTCAGGTGACAGCAGATGCTGGCGAGGATGTGGAGAAAGAGGAACACTCCTCCATTGTTGGTGGGGTTGCAGACTGGTAAAACCATTCTGGAAATCAGTCTGGAGGTTCCTCAGAAAATTGGACATTGAACTGCCTGAGGATCCAGCTATACCTCTCTTGGGCATATACCCAAAAGATGCCTCAACATATAAAAGAGACACGTGCTCCACTATGTTCATCGCAGCCTTATTTATAATAGCCAGAAAATGGAAAGAACCCAGATGCCCTTCAACAGAGGAATGGATACAGAAAATGTGGTACATCTACACAATGGAATATTACTCAGCTATCAAAAACAACGAGTTTATGAAATTCGTAGGCAAATGGTTGGAACTGGAAAATATCATCGTGAGTGAGCTAACCCAATCACAGAAAGACATACATGGTATGCACTCATTGATAAGTGGCTATTAGCCCAAATGCTTGAATTACCCTAGATCCCTAGAACAAACGAAACTCAAGACGGATGATCAAAATGTGAATGCTTCACTCCTTCTTTAAATGAGGAAAAAGAATACCCTTGGCAGGGAAGGGAGAGGCAAAGATTAAAACAGAGACTGAAGGAACACCCATTCAGAGCCTGCCCCACATGTGGCCCATACATATACAGCCACCCAATTAGACAAGATGGATGAAGCAAAGAAGTGCAGACTGACAGGAGCCGGATGTAGATCGCTCCTGAGAGACACAGCCAGAATACAGCAAATACAGAGGCGAATGCCAGCAGCAAACCACTGAACTGAGAATAGGTCCCCTATTGAAGGAATCAGAGAAAGAACTGGAAAAGCTTGAAGGGGCTCGAGACCCCAAAAGTACAACAATGTCAAGCAACCAGAGCTTCCAGAGACTAAGCCACTACCTAAAGACTATACATGGACTGACCCTGGACTCTGACCCCATAGGTAGCAATGAATATCCTAGTAAGAGCACCAGTGGAAGGGGAAGCCCTGGGTCCTGCTAAGACTGAACCCCCAGTGAACTAGTCTATGGGGGGAGGGCGGCAATGCGGGGAGGGTTGGGAGGGGAACACCCATAAGGAAGGGGAGGGGGGAGGGGGATGTTTGCCCGGAAACCGGGAAAGGGAATAACACTTGAAATGTATATAAGAAATACTCAAGTTAAAAAAAAAAAAAAGATAAGACGTTCCCCTATATTGAGAACACCCCAGCCCGCATGTACTGCTTGCAGATGAGACCTTGTACTCATTTCCCTTGCTGATAACCACGTGAAACCCCCTAGCTTCTCCTATATAAACCCCTGCCTGAAGAGGCTCGGGGGGTCGATTCCTCTGTCTCCTGTGTGAGATACGTGTCGACCCGGGATCCCGCTAAGACCCGGGATCTCGTTAATAAAGCTACCTCCTGCTGTTACATCAAAAAAAAAAGGCATTTTCAGAAAAAGTTAAATAATGAGGGAAGACCCATCCTATAGGAAGATGGGAAAATTGCATTGTCTTGGGTTCTATATAGAATGAAGTGGAAAGAGAAACACAAATGAGGATCAAAAATCTTCCCTTTTTTTCCTTCTCAGAAGTGACCAGGTATGTTCTCTCAGGCTCTGCCTGTGGTGACAGACTCATATATCTGAAAACATGATTCAAAAATTAGTATTCTCTAAAATTGATGGATATTTGGCCACAGTAATACATATGATCAAAATATAGATAATTATTCAGATGTCCTCATCTGTAGGCAATATGAATGATTTTATTTAACTAAATTTGTTCGGAGTCGAGGTGAGTGGCAAAAATATATCTATTTGTTACTGTTGTCTCTCTGTTTCAAATTTTGCCTAATTGTTACATTTACACTACAAAAATATTGTTCACAATTTATTAAGTTAGGCTCTAGTTCATGTTTCAGCATAAGTCTTTTTGTTTATAGAAACCCAATTGATTGTCGCTTTATAAGTTATATTGGATTTTAGGCTCTAAAAGGAAGAATCTATAGTGATGCCAAATAAACTTTATCTTAATGAAATATAGTTTCTATTAGTCTTCATCTATATATAGATGAAGGACCAATCACTTAAATGTGAATGGGACCAATTCAAAACAAATTTACTTAAAAATAAAAGCAATGAGATAGGGACAGAGGAGTAACTCATATTATTTTATTTTTATTTTAAATCAAAATATCATTTAACCTTTTCACTTTCATCTCTAACCCCTATATGCCTCTGTTGTAACTCTCTCAAATTTATGGCCTCTTTGTCTTTAATTGCTAAACATCTATGTGCATGTTTGTATGTTTGTGTATTTATGAATATATAAATAAAACTTCCTTGGTTTATATAATATTATTTGTATGTATGCTTAAAGAACAGTCCATTTGGTGTTATTCAGTAAGGATGTTTATTTCTTCTCTTTCTAATCTTACTTAGTCATCTGTAGTTTTTTTGTGTAGGCCCATGAGATTCTCCCTTCCATTTTCTTCTTTCTATTTATGTCTTCTTTATTCAGATCCTGTTTAGGCCACCTCATTGATAAGAATTCATAGTTATAGTTTCTTTGACATCTCTGCAAAGTTTGTGTACTATGCTAGACTTTTTTCTTTTTGTGCTCTGCAACATTGTCCCATAGTTTGAAAGCTAATGTCTTTCCCTATTTATTACCTTGATGATGTACTGACATTCCTGTGATGTACAAGTTAACACATTCCTTCCATGAGGGTCTATTTGGATTGTGATAGAAAATTGTTTTTAAAAGTATCATTTCTCTTTAATCATATCTTTTATGGTCAAGAAAAATGTAACAGCATCATTTTCATCACAGAACAATTCATTATGAAAACTCCCTTCAAGTCCTTTTTATAGTTTTCAGTTAAAAGATACATTTGGTTCTGAATAGCTATCCTGTATCTATTTCTGCTAATTGCAGGGGATTCCTTAATTAAGGCTCAATGTGCTGAGCATCAATTTGTACACAGTTTCTGTTCAAGTCTTTTTTCTCATGAATTTAGGAACTTTTCCATCTTTTCTAAATCAACACTCAGAATCACACCAGAAAATATTCAATGTGTCTCTGCATTATCAATGAACCTTTCAGAAAAAGATGATTTTAAAGCCCCATTTTAACATTTGCTCCAAAAATACTTAGTAATAAATTAAACAGAGGAAATAAAACACTAGTATAAAGAAAAGTATGCAACATCAATGAATTAAAGTGAGAAATATTTCAATAAATGTAAAATATATCATATTCATTGTTGAGAGATAATAATTTTTAAATATCCATAATATACAAAGCAATTTTCTTATTCAATTCAATCCAAATATAATTTAAATCTATGTGAACAAATTCCTGGTATACACATGAAAACACTTCAATAGACATGGCAATCATGATCAGAAAGTAGAAACCTGGAAACCTTGTACAACCTTATTACAAACTACACTGTAGAGCAATAACACTTAAAACAGCATGATACTAGGGGAAAGTAGACATACTAGAAAACAAGTGACAGCTGGGACAATAAGATCTCTCCTTGGTGACTCACGTTCAATACCATCCCCACATGATAAGAAAGGAAGGAAGGAAGGATGAAAGAAAGAAAGAGAAAAAGAAAGTGAAAAAGAAAATGAAAAGGAAAGATGTAACTTTAAAGTTAAGAGCTCAGTATTTCTGTAAACAATAAATACTTACATGGAAAGAAATAAAATTGAAGCCAGACTGTATGCACATGGTCCAGTACTGGATTTTATGAGGAGAATTCTGAGTGCTGTGAGAACACTACAAGGAAATAACGCAAGAGGTCTTGTGACCTCGGTTTCTTCAAAAACATTAACTTGTTCTTGGAATAGGTTTTCATGCTCCTCCTAAGTGTAGCAGATAGAAGTGCGGTGACTTCAGATTACTCATTGTTGCTTGCTATGTTATTCACTTAAATTTTTGAACTATCCTTTAGATGCCTCTATGGAAAATCATATTTTCTTTTGCCACATACAGCTTGTCCTTGTGACTGAATACAGGCGGAACTCATGAGACATTTACTCGTGGGAACTTCTTTAACCTGTCTAACCTAAATTATCTGTGGTACTGCATAAAGTTTGCTATTGTGTGAGATTTTAGTCCACATCACTTATTGGCTCCCAAACAATAACAGCAGTGTTAAATCATATGCAGAGATCAACTTAAGATACTTTAAAGAATTAAGAATAATTCATACAATTATGAATTATCTAAATAAAGATGAAATGTTTATGCACAGCAAAGAAAACAACAGATTAAGGAGACAGAAAGGGGACTAGAACCAGGTGTTTTCAAGCCGTACAACCAACAATAAATTACTTTGTAAACTATGTAAAGAACTCAAACAAGTTTACAGAAATCAAACCGATATAGAAATTGACAAAGATTATGAATGAGAATTGTCAGGGGCATCAAAAGAATCATAAAGCATAAAACACATACAGCAATAGGGAAAATGCCTCCTCACATGTGACAAAACGTCTATCTAAAAGGCTAAGCATTTGGTGAAAACAGTAAGTAACAGGGTTATAATGTCCTGAAGGCAGAACTCCACCTCTCTCCTAAAGTATAAAATGTGAATGTCAATTGCTTTTTAAGAGAAGAGATTTCAGCAAAACCACACAAAATATTATTCTGTTAAGAAGGTGTATGGGAGATTGTATAAGACCCCTGTGTAATATGGAAACATGACAGAACTACTGAACTTTCAAGCTAGTTTTTATCTCTTATCAAAGAAACTTCCCTCTGGAGGAGACTGAGGGCAATACAGAAAAACACAGCTAATCATAATGCTGAGTTGTGGAGTCCAGTCCCAATGGATACATCTACCAAATATACCATGATTAAGGCTCAGAGAACACTGCAGAAGAGGGGGCTAAAGGATGGTAAGAAACAAAGGATCTCTGATGGTTTGGTGGCATTGTGCCTCCTAGTAATAATAAAAGATATATATATTATCTTAACATAAGCTAAAGAAGGATGACACCATTGGAGATGCCAAATTGGACAAGCAAAAACCCCGGAGACCTCAATCATACACAGAAAACTAAAGACATGTGAGGAAAGCTGGTAGCAGGAGCAGTGACCTTACCCAGGCAGAGTGGTTGTCCAGTATAAAACAGTCAGTTATGAAAACCTGCATAAAAGTAACGTTATATGGACCAGACACATGAAATTTAGAAATACATATGATGATACATATACAAACATAACAACAATTCAATAAGAAACTGAAGAAGCCATGAATTTGAAGGAGACAGGTAAGGGGAGTATAGAAGGGCTTGGATGGAGAAATGGGAATAGAGAAATATTGTGCTTATTATCTCAAAAATGAAATTATAGAAGTGCAGTTTAATACTTAAAATTAACATTACAGTCATTTCTTGGGAAGAATATTTAGCCCAAATAAAAACTTCATTTGGATTTTTAAAGTTTCCCTTCTGGCAGATACTCCTCTACAAGCTTCCGTCCTTGTTCAATCCCTTTGTCTCACCCACCATTACCCCAAGAAGTATGTTCCAGGAAACTGACTGACCATGCTGATGAGAGGATCATATGTGTGATTTTCTTTCTCCTTCCTACCCTTCAATTCCAATTCCCCAGACCATAAGGGACAGCTGTGGGGGTTGGATTAAGTAATATAAGACATATAAGACAACTATATAACACCATTCCAGCACTCTCTGTCTATCTGTCTGCATGTCTCTTTCTCTCCCTCTACTCTCCCGCCCTCTGCCCATGTCGCTTTCTCCCCCTCTTCTGCATCCTTCTCCTCTCCCTCTTCTTCCTCTCCTTCCCTTCAGGCAAAAATGTGCTCAACTGCTATTAATTCTTTCTTATCTTCTTCTGTACTTAATATAATTTGATTAAGGTCAAATAGAGCCTTACATATTGGGAATAGCTTCTATTTATCATGGATAATTGTTAAGAAAAGAAACATGCGATTCTTTCCCATCTACAAAATGCTGAGACCTCAAACATACAGCCTGACGGGTTATGAACTGCCATTCACTTCTTATTGAACAGGTGTGAAACTGTTCAGGTTTACCTGGGGTAAATTTCCTCTTTGAAAAATTCGCAAATCTCTAATAAGATGAGAAGCAGAAAGTACAAGCCAAAGCTCCCAGTTTTGCTGTTCACTAGTGGACATTAGGCAGTTGGCAGGGATGAGCATAACGATTTATCTATTTCTTACTTCTAGTCAGGCAGCATCTGGTTTGTAGAGGAAGACTGAACATTTGTCTGCCTTTTTTTACCCCCAACTGTCTTCACCATATGCATGCATAGAAATTAAAAAAATACCTCTAAATAAAATTTAAAGAATGACAGATCATTAGGCAAAATAAGATGTATTTTTCTCTCAGGAGCCAGGAATAAAAGTAAGCAAATCTGTTTCCAGCGTGAATGACAACCCAGGTAGGACAGCAGCACTCACACAGCCCTGCTTAAGAACTCTGTGAGTTCCTGTGATTTTAGTTCTCTACTCTTTCTAACCAATCACAAAGGGCAAGTTGGAACAGTTCTACAATTAGTAACTCTCTTTCACCTGTACTGTCTTCCTTGCCCACTGAAAAATCCAGTGACTGGGGAGATATTGAAGGATAAGTACATAACCCAACACTACAGGCAATCAGTAAAGGAATCCTGGCTACTTAGTAAGAGAATCCCGAGCAGAATTCCTGCTTTCTATTTACCAGTAAATCATCTACATAGCAGGTGACAATTCAACATTGCAGGTGATTCTATCACAATGTGTGTTTTTGGAAAATTAGTGACCCAGACACAGTCATGTACAAGTTATATTTTTGCCGTTCTTGTAAAAAATGCCATGACCAAAAACAACCTAAAGGAGTATAGGGAATATTTTTATTCATGGCTCCAGAAGATATATAGAGCAGCACAGCAGAGAAGAGAGAAGAGTAAGAATATGAAGGATGATTAACCATCAAAGAGCAGAGAAAATGAAAAAGAAATCAGGGCCCAGCTAAGGCACTACAAAGCTCACATAACTGTGGTTCTTCATCTAGCAAGTATCCACCTCTTATAAACTTCCCAAACAGTGAACCATTTGGGCACCAAGTGTTCAAGTATCCTAGGAGAGTCATTTCTCATTGAAGACAACATAGTGAGTATATAGAACATTTAAGCAATAATATAAATTGTGCTTTAGGGACGGTAGGGCTGTTAAGAATGCTTGCTATTCCTGCAGTTTCAGGGTGTTTTCTGCCTCCTCTGGCTTCTCTGGGCACTGAGTGTACATGGTGAATGGACATAAACATTAAACAAATGAATACTTTTCAATTGTCTTTTATATGCTTTTACAAATGTAATTATAAATGGTTAACAAAATGCACAATGTGACATACATAACTAATCAATCCTCTATGAAAGAGGTGTGCTTTCTTAAGGATATGATTCAAAGATGAACTTTGAGGGAATCAAAAATTATGCTACTTCACATTGGTGCATTTTGGAAGGCTTATGGTTATTTATAATTATTAATTTGCTATTTTAGTAGAGCATTATTTTTAAAACCTAACTTATTTTTACATCATTGCATTATGTTATTCAAATCACATTTTCATAAAGTTAGAAATATTTAAAGCATGGTGTTATTCCATACACATATGATCCCTGCCTGGTAGAGACTGGTGAAGAAGATCCTATGTTCTAGATCATTCTATAATATATGATAGAAAAAACCTAGCTCAAAACACAGGAAAACAGAACAGAATTGAAAATGAGCCATCATACCTACAAGTCCTTTTATTTATAATTTTTCCATTCATGTTTCCTCTTCCTTCACCTTAGTTTATTTTTTTCCATGATTTTTTTTCTGGAAAACAGTCAAAGACATGTCTGTGTTAATTGTTTGGAAGTTTTGTTTGGTTGTTTAATTTGGTTTGGTTTGTTTTGGATTGGTTTGTTGTTGTTGTTGTTGTTGTTGTTGTTGTTGTTTTCTGTAATCTTGACATCAATAATGTCATCTGTGAAGAGCAAACCTCGACTGAGAAAGTGTCTCTCTCAGTTTTGCTGCTGACAAGTCTATGGGGCATTTTCTTGGTTAATGATTGATGTAGTAGAACTCAGCCAGGTAGGCAGTGCCCCCCCTGAGCAGGGGTTCGTACACTGTATTAGAAAGCAGGCCAAGCAAGCCATAGAATGGAGGTCGGTAATCAGCAGCCCTCCGTGGTTTCTGCTTCACTCCCTGCTTCCAGGTTTCTGCTTTCCTACCTGTGACCGACTGTTACCAAGAAGGATCAGATGAAACAAAGCCTTTCCTCCTCTTATTGCTTTGTGTCGTAAGGTTTTCCGTACTCACGGAAAGCAAACTAGGACAATACTTGTAATTTATTATTTCTTTTTATTTTATGGAAGAATAAATTATATTTTTATCTTGATTATTTCTATTTGTAGTCTTCCTCAAGTGTAGTATATTGTGTTGTATATATTTTCACCAAAATTAAAGGTCTACTGAGTTGCATTATGCATTACCAATTCAAAATGTACAATTGTGTCGCTTTATTTGCCAAATGAGGCTGGAATTTCCTCAAATATGACATTGATGAAGACTTCAATTGCATATGTTTTGATTCATTACCCTAGGCCACTTATAAATGCTAGGATGAATCTGCATTACTTAAATTCTGCATCAATTTACATGAAGAAGAATGTTCATTTTTTTTCTTATTTTTCATTCTTCTCTATGTTCATTGCTCACAACTTAACTACTGCAGAGATGAAGCATATATCCCTGCCCTTTGACTTTGAACTCAGCTATTGGATGAAACGTGTTTATCAGAAGCCATACATTAAAATCGTTGTTGCGGACTACCCACATTTGTCCCTAACATCCATACAAATGACATGAGTAGCTCATGGGATTAAGCTCAGTCTCATCCAGTTTAAAAAAAAAAAACTGCTAAAATTCTCTAAGCCTACAAGTGTCACAAATTCTGAAACAGAGTTCTGCCAATGCTGTTATTTTCTCTTTAGTTCTTTGTGGGTTGATTGCTTGATTGGTTGATTGGTTTGATTTGTCTTTGTTTGGTGTGGTTTTGCCTATTGTTTGTTGGTTTGTTTTGGTATTTTCACTTAAGAGTAGCCCACAATTGCCTTCTGAATCAGTTTCCCAAGTGCAGAGATTACAGAGTAGATTACATGGCAGCAACTAATAATAATAATTATCAACTGAAATTGGGGGAGCCCGATCACACTGAGATGGCAATAGCTATTCTTTAAACGTTAATACTTGTGTTTTATTTATTCTGAAACTGGTACCTAAAAATTTGGGCTTGTTACAATCTAAATGTAAAGTGCTCATTGTTAGAATTGGGACCTGGGATTAGACACTGAAAAACAATCAAAGCCTTAGTAAAAAATGAGGAACTATACTACTAGGTATGAAAATAATTAGCCATAACTAATAGCTATAATATTTTAGAATGAAGATCATATAACTAAACTTTTGAGAAGAAACAGGTAATTGTGAGGGGAATTTAAAGGCACATATTGTCACATTTGATGAGAAAGAGTTCAGAACTAGCAAATAGAAGTGGAAGGGTACGTACTCATGCCAGATAATCTAGGAATGGAAAGTAAAACTATTTCTCACCAAAGAAGTTACAAGGAAGAAACCATATTTTCTGGCTAGGTAGAAGATTGTGGATATAGGGATTGAAAGGCAAAACAAAATGTTTAGGTCTAAAGGGTATTAAATATTAAATATTAAAATACTGAAGGAATTGCCAAAAATGAACAACTAATAAATTCACTCAGTCAAATCTGATGCCAAACAAATTAAATGTATAGATCCCTAGTATAATAACTGTTTTGTCCCTAAAATTGGTGTAATAAAAACTATAGTTTTTAGAAAAATGTATAATTATATTTAGACAAAATCTGTAAGTAAGGATTAAAGGATACAAAGAGATTATTTGATATATAAGAACCTTTGCTCACTTCCAATATACTGCAAGTAGAGATCAGTTTTTAAAATTACCCAAATCTCAGAGGAATACATGATCTAAGATTATGAATCAAAAAGCAGTAATTAAATTTATGATTCTGTGTTCAAAAGCAGATCTCAGCTACCTATCTACCTAAAAAACTTAAAAAAAAAACTGCTAAAGTATTCCAAGCTCAGAAATCTCATAAATTTTTAAACAAGCAAGTGCCAGTGTTGCTTTGTTCTTTTGTTTGTTTGTTTGTTTGGTTGGCTGGTAGATTGGTTGGTTGATTGGTTAATTGGTTGGCTATGTTCAAGGTAACTACCCACATTGTATAGAAAGTAATTGGCTCCTTTTCTCCTGAAGGGAAATAAATATTAAACATTTCAGGAGTGCTAGCCAGTCTGGTCTAGTTAGCAGTGCCTTCCAAACATTAAAAATGAACAAGTATCTAGCTATCAATGATAACTCTTCATGTTGTCCTATTATCCATTCATCTTTTTACTTTTCCCACTAGAAGACACATCTGTAGTTGTCACTGATCTACTGCATGGCTGATTTGGAAAAAAAGGTGATGAATAGGAGTTACAAAGCAAATGACAATGTGAAATATCTTCTGTGGCTTGGCTTCCTCTTGGGTATTTCTTTTTTTACCAGTTCATTCATATGCCACATGATAGCATACAAGCCAGTAGATCTGGATGTTGTTGGGAAGCCAGTCAAGTCCAACTCAAATGAGCCCAAATTCAGGTCACATTCAGAGTCATTAAAAAAGAATAATTTTATTGTAAAGGGGATGATAATCGTTAAGGCATTAACTTATTTTTATTTGTTTTTCTTTTTAGTTTGTCTCCTGTGAAAATATCATGAATACATCTTCCATAGTACTGATTAAAATTTATCTTTATGCTTCCAGGGAGGCTTATTAATTTTGTTTTGGATCTCCCTTACAATTCTGCAATATATTTGTTCTCCTATAATTTTTAATAAATCCATTGCACATGCACAAGCGTAAAACAAAAATACAATAAAATCACATCAGGAAGCTCAGTATAACTGAGTTCAACAAAGTTGAACAATCAAGTGCTGGTTAAACCGTGTAGCCTCTGCACCCAGCCTATGTCTCTCATCTTCCAATGTTCCTTGGAGTGAGTCCCAGGCATCCTCTCCTTTCATCTATAAATATTTCAGGACCCACTTCTAAAGATAAGCACTGCTTCAAAAGTTATAATCACTTTTCTATCATCTCAAATTTAAGTTGATAATAAAATCATCAACTATCTTCTCTATGTTGAAATATCTTACCTGTCCTTTAAAATAGTTTTCTAACAGTTTACTCTATTAGATTTATTAGAAAGTCAGTGTGTTATTACAATTCATTTGTGTGCCTTTAAATCTCTTCAAATATTTATATTTTTCTCCTTTTACTTAAGCAAATTCAATTAAATAACCTCATACCGACAAAAATTAAACTGGTATATATTTTAAGATAGTTACTTTATTTAGTTATGATTGCCTGTCATATGTGTACACAAGTACACATACATGTATATATATGTATATATATTTATATATGTATTCATATATAGATATTGCTATATCAATATAACCACAAGAATCAAGTATAGTAATGAAATCTTATCATCCCTGCACTATGAACTTAAAATTATAACACTAGGTCAAGGAAGATCACAAATTTGAGAAAGCTCTGATCTACATAGTGAGTCTGTCTCAAGGAAACACATAATAGCATTTTAAGTAAAATAAAAACCATTATTAATAATCAACAATACCAGCTTGAAATATTTCCTACTAACTTTGCCTCTAGAGTGTGCAATTCAGTTACTTGGATTTAAAATGAATATAGCATTGCTGTACCAATATCCCTTCAAATTCAAGGCACTCACTTTTAAATTAAATTTTTTATAAGCAGGTATAGGTGGTACCAGGAAAAATTTGAAACCACATGAATGATATGATATTTGATATATATATATATACATATATATATATATCCCTTTTCTGTTTAGGGAATTTAAAATTTATATAAAAATTTAAGGTTCAAAACTTCAGGCAAACACTATTGTAATCGCAATACAAGGTAAAGTTTTCAAATAAGATCAAATTCACAAACTCTCTTTGAAATAAAATTAGAATTGACTGCAAGGTATGGGAGTGTTGTTTTCAGAGTTCATACACTCAGCAGGGACAAAGCCCACCACATCAAGTGAAAATGTGTGCAATACTCTCTCTCTCTCTCTCTCTCTCTCTCCCTCTCTCTCTCTCTCTCTCTCTCTCTCTCTCTCTCTCTCCCTCTCTCTCTCTCTCTCTCTCTCTCTCTCTCTCTCTCTCTCTCTCTCCAAAAAGTAATATGGTGAAAAGAGAAAATTCACAAAATCAGCAGTACAAATAAAGGAAAAAGGAAAGGAAAAGTAACTTAAAAAGCCTGTCAAAGAGGATAAAAGCAAAAAGCCCCAGTGATAAGAACAAAAAAAAATGGAAAGATGGACTGGTCATAGGCCACTGGTGCTTGCAAACTGATCTTTTGCAAAGGAGAAAAGAAGATGTTTCTCCTTTAAAAACGAGGAGAAATACTGTCAAAACTTTGAGTGCCATGATTACTGACGTAAATCTACTGGAGGAAAGCTACATATCATTTAGCATCCTATTTCCATAAGATAGTTTCTCAGTGATTGAAAAAGATAAACTTGGGTTGGAAAACTAATAGAAATCATTTCAAAATATTCACCTATTACATTAGTCAGACTTTTCACATTGTAATGAAAAATTTTTTTTCTACTCATAGTTTTACAAGTTTCAGTATATTCAGGCAGAACCCTTGGGGCTCTGACTGGAAGAAAACAGGATAACAATAATTGGATCGTGAAGTAGAAAATCCAAGGAGATAAAGAAAGAGAACAAAGTTGGGATCCTTCAAGTCAAGGATTGTGGGTATATCCAAGGACCTATCGACCTCCCGTTCCTACCGTCTTCAAAGTATATGAGCACAAATTAGTCCAACCTCAAAAGTTCATGTTAAATGCTCTTAGAGCAATCTTTGAACACATGATTCTGTTGGTGAGGTTTAGCATCTCAACCCTAGAGTGTCAGTAAAGGACAAAGAAGGGATTAACATTTACAAAATTTGTAAAAAAAATTGTAAGTAAAACTTATGTTTTTTTTTTTATTAATAAAGTAACAGGAGGGCTCTCTGTAGTTTGACCTTTATGATTCCTAAGAGGTGGGATAAGAGGGAACTAAAACAAATTCAAAATGAGGAAAATAATAAATTCACCGCAATTAACTGAAGGTGGTATTATATTTCAATGTTATATCTATGCATGGCCTACTTCAAAGCAGATCTCCTGGAATACTCTTTCAAAATGTCATATTTGTACAAATGGAATTGTGGGCACAACATCATCAAACAGCAAGTTTTGTGGAAAGCAGTAGTGATTTTTATGTTGTTGTTGTTTTTTGTTTTGTTTTGTTTTGTTTTTTGGACTCTTCACCGTGTCTGAACAACAAACAAAGCCAATGTCCTACAGTGAAGACTCACACATGCCACATTAATTTCTGACACTTTCAAGCAAGGTAATGTGTTCCTAGGACACTTGAAATGATAAAGTTCTTTCTCGGGGCTTCATTGCTGTGGAGACAACTGACAAAGGTGACTTTTATAAAGGCAAACATTTAATTGGGGCTGGTTAACAGTCTCAGAAATTCAATCCATTATCATCCTGGTGGGAAGCAGGGCAGTGTTCAAGTTGACATGGTACTGGAAGTGCTGAGAGGATTACGTTTTGATCCAAGGGCAGTCAAGAGGAGACTGTGTTCAGCAGACAGCCAGGGACGAAATATGGATCATACTGGCCAGACTTGAGCATATATACAGGACCTCAAAGTGACACACTTCCTCTAACAAGGCTGTGCCCCTTCCAATAAGACCATGTCTCCTAAAGGTGCAGCTGCCCGTGGGCCACACATATTCAAACCACCAAAAGTTCCAACTAAATTTAGTAATGAAAAGTGATTTCTATACTGAAGTCAAAATGTCAGTGTTCAGCTTTTAAGTTTAATGCTGAAGACAGGATATAATATGTTGTTTTGTAAAACATGCAGAAGAAAAGAAAAAGTTAAGTAAAGATTAAGAACTTTGCTTCTGATGAAGAATATGGAAACTTGTCCTTAGTTCTCTACAGAGTAGATTTTTGTATAAATTCCTCTCTAATGGATTTGTTCATTGTTTGAGATCCCTCATACAGCAAATCCTTTTTATTCTCTCTCCATGCAGAATATCAATTTACCAACATCCCAGGCTAAAATGGAAATCTCTTCTTCATTAAAAAGATTATGTATTTGCCTGCCATGTTCGGATAGCCAAATATTAAAACCTGACACCTTTTTTCTCAGATATGCCCTAATAGGGAATAATAATTTTAAAAATCTGCACTTTTGTTTTATTCATTTAAAAAATAGAAGAAATAGAAGAGGAAAATATGTGGGGGCTCAGACAAAGATGAGAAATAGACGCACAAAACAACACAAAGGAGGCAGAAGTTCATCACATCCTGACGCATATGTTAATTAGTTTTTAAATCACTCCCTGCTTGTTCTATAGCTGGGTCATGGAATATTTATCACCTCGAACACTGCTGTTTGAAACTGCTAATCAATCAATTAACCACTTCAAGGCTTTTAAGATGTTATTTGATAAAGGGGGACTTTTTGAAAGACTGCCTATTCACTTCTATTTACTACATCCCAGTGTTCACTCCAACATCTAGTGTGCAGAGGTAAGCATGTGGAAAAACTGCTCTTAATTATTAATGAGTAAATGTAGCATTCTTGGAAACCCAACCGCCTGGTCAGGTGGGCACTCCTGAGGCTGCAGAGCAGAAGAGACCACCAACACTGCTCACCCCTGCCCACATCCCTGGCCCAAGAGGAAACTGTATAAGGCCTCTGGGCTCCCGTGGGGGAGGGCCCAGGAGCGGCAGGACCCCACCGGACCCTGAAGGAAACAGACCCGATAAACAGTTCTCTGCACCCAAATCCCGTGGGAGGGAGAGCTAAACCTTCAGAGAGGCGGACAAGCCTGGGAAACCAGAAGAGACTGCTCCCTGCACACACATCTCGGACGCCAGAGGAAAAAGCCAAAGACCATCTGGAACCCTGGTGCACTGAAGCTCCCGGAAGGGGCGGCACAGGTCTTCCTGGTTGCTGCCCCTGCAGAGAGCCCCTGGGCAGCACCCCACGAGCAAACCTGAGCCTCGGGACCACAGGTAAGACCAAATTTTCTGCTGCAAGAAAGCTGCCTGGTGACCTCAAGACACAGGCCCACAGGAACAGCTGAAGACCTGTAGAGAGGAAAAACTACATGCCCGAAAGCAGAACACTCTGTCCCCATAACTGACTGAAAGAAAGGAAAACAGGTCTACAGCACTCCTGACACACAGGCTTATAGGACAGTCTAGCCACTGTCAGAAACAGCAGAACAAAGTAACACTAGAGATAATCTGATGGCGAGAGGCAAGCGCAGGAACCCAAGCAACAGAAACCAAGACTACATGCCATCATCGGAGCCCAATTCTCCCACCAAAACAAACATGGAATATCCAAACACACCAGAAAAGCAAGATCTAGTTTCAAAATCATATTTGATCATGATGCTGGAGGACTTCAAGAAAGACCTGAACACACTTAGGGAAGCACAGGAAAACATTAATAAACAAGTAAAAGCCTACAGAGAGGAATCGCAAAAATCCTTGAAAGAATTCCAGGAAAACACAATCAAACAGTTGAAGGAATTAAAAATGGAAATAGAAGCAATCAAGAAAGAACACATGGAAACAACCCTGGATATAGAAAACCAAAAGAAGAGACAAGGAGCTGTAGATACAAGCTTCACCAACATAATACAAGAGATGGAAGAGAGAATCTCAGGAGCAGAAGATTCCATAGAAATCATTGACTCAACTGTCAAAGATAATGTAAAGCGGAAAAAGCTACTGGTCCAAAACATACAGGAAATCCAGGACTCAATGAGAAGATCAAACCTAAGGATAATAGGTATAGAAGAGAGTGAAGACTCCCAGCTCAAAGGACCAGTAAATATCTTCAACAAAATCATAGAAGAAAACTTCCCTAACCTAAAAAAAGAGATACCCATAGACATACAAGAAGCCTACAGAACTCCAAATAGATTGGACCAGAAAAGAAACACCTCCCGTCACATAATAGTCAAAACACCAAACGCACAAAATAAAGAAAGAATATTAAAAGCAGTAAGGGAAAAAGGTCAAGTAACATATAAAGGGAGACCTATCAGAATCACACCAGACTTCTCGCCAGAAACTATGAAGGCCAGAAGATCCTGGACTTATGTCATACAGACACTAAGAGAACACAAATGCCAGCCCAGGTTACTGTATCCAGCAAAACTCTCAATTAACATTGATGGAGAAACCAAGATATTCCATGACAAAACCAAATTTACACAATATCTTTCTACAAATCCAGCACTACAAAGGATAATAAATGGTAAAGCCCAACATAAGGAGGCAAGCTATACCCTAGAAGAAGCAAGAAACTAATCGTCTTGGCAACAAAACAAAGAGAATGAAAGCACACAAACATAACCTCACATCCAAATATGAATATAACGGGAAGCAATAATCACTATTCCTTAATATCTCTCAATATCAATGGCCTCAACTCCCCAATAAAAAGACATAGATTAACAAACTGGATACGCAACGAGGACCCTGCATTCTGCTGCCTACAGGAAACACACCTCAGAGACAAAGACAGACACTACCTCAGAGTGAAAGGCTGGAAAACAACTTTCCAAGCAAATGGTCAGAAGAAGCAAGCTGGAGTAGCCATTCTAATATCAAATAAAATCAATTTCCAACTAAAAGTCATCAAAAAAGATAAGGAAGGACACTTCATATTCATCAAAGGAAAAATCAACCAAGATGAACTCTAAATCCTAAATATCTATGCCCCAAATACAAGGGCACCTACATACGTAAAAGAAACCTTACTAAAGCTCAAAACACACATTGCACCTCACACAATAATAGTGGGAGATTTCAACACCCCACTCTCATCAATGGACAGATCATGGAAACAGAAATTAAACAGTGATGTAGACAGACTAAGAGAAGTCATGAGCCAAATGGACTTAACGGATATTTATAGAACATTCTATCCTAAAGCAAAAGGATATACCTTCTTCTCAGCTCCTCATGGTACTTTCTCCAAAATTGACCATATAATTGGTCAAAAAACGGGCCTCAACAGGTACAGAAAGATAGAAATAATCCCATGCGTGCTATCGGACCACCACGGCCTAAAACTGGTCTTCAATAATAATAAGGGAAGAATGCCCACATATACGTGGAAATTGAACAATGCTCTACTCAATGATAACCTGGTCAAGGAAGAAATAAAGAAAGAAATTAAAAACTTTTTAGAATTTAATGAAAATGAAGATACAACATACTCAAACTTATGGGACACAATGAAAGCTGTGCTAAGAGGAAAACTCATAGCGCTGAGTGCCTGCAGAAAGAAACAGGAAAGAGCATATGTCAGCAGCTTGACAGCACACCTAAAAGCTCTAGAACAAAAAGAAGCAAATACACCCAGGAGGAGTAGAAGGCAGGAAATAATCAAACTCAGAGCTGAAATCAACCAAGTAGAAACAAAAAGGACCATAGAAAGAATCAACAGAACCAAAAGTTGGTTCTTTGAGAAAATCAACAAGATAGATAAACCCTTAGCCAGACTAACGAGAGGACACAGAGAGTGCGTCCAAATTAACAAAATCAGAAATGAAAAGGGAGACATAACTACAGATTCAGAGGAAATTCAAAAAATCATCAGATCTTACTATAAAAACCTATATTCAACAAAACTTGAAAATCTTCAGGAAATGGACAATTTCCTAGACAGATACCAGGTATCGAAGTTAAATCAGGAACAGATAAAGCAGTTAAACAACCCCATAACTCCTAAGGAAATAGAAGCAGTCATTAAAGGTCTCCCAACCAAAAAGAGCCCAGGTCCAGACGGGTTTAGTGCAGAATTCTATCAAACCTTCATAGAAGACCTCATACCAATATTATCCAAACTATTCCACAAAATTGAAACAGATGGAGCCCTACCGAATTCCTTCTACGAAGCCACAATTACTCTTATACCTAAACCACACAAAGACACAACAAAGAAAGAGAACTTCAGACCAATTTCCCTTATGAATATCGACGCAAAAATACTCAATAAAATTCTGGCAAACCGAATTCAAGAGCACATCAAAACAATCATCCATCATGATCAAGTAGGCTTCATCCCAGGCATGCAGGGATGGTTTAATATACGGAAAACCATCAACGTGATCCATTATATAAACAAACTGTAAGAACAGAACCACATGATCATTTCATTAGATGCTGAGAAAGCATTTGACAAAATTCAACACCCCTTCATGATAAAAGTCCTAGAAAGAATAGGAATTCAAGGCCCATACCTAAACATAGTAAAAGCCATATACAGCAAACCAGTTGCTAACATTAAACTAAATGGAGAGAAACTTGAAGCAATCCCACTAAAATCAGGGACTAGACAAGGCTGCTCATTCTCTCCCTACTTATTCAATATAGTTCTTGAAGTTCTAGCCAGAGCAATCAGACAACAAAAGGAGATCAAAGGGATACAGATCGGAAAAGAAGAGGTCAAAATATCACTATTTGCAGATGACATGATAGTATATTTAAGTGATCCCAAAAGTTCCACCAGAGAACTACTAAAGCTGATAAACAACTTCAGCAAAGTGGCTGGGTATAAAATTAACTCAAATAAATCAGTTGCCTTCCTCTATACAAAAGAGAAACAAGCCGAGAAAGAAATTAGGGAAACGACACCCTTCATAATAGACCCAAATAATATAAAGTACCTCGGTGTGACTTTAACCAAGCAAGTAAAAGATCTGTACAATAAGAACTTCAAGACACTGAGGAAAGAAATTGAAGAAGACCTCAGAAGATGGAAAGATCTCCCATGCTCATGGATTGGCAGGATTAATATAGTAAAAATGGCCATTTTACCAAAAGCAATCTACAGATTCAATGCAATCCCCATCAAAATACCAATCCAATTCTTCAAAGAGTTAGACAGAACAATTTGCAAATTCATCTGGAATAACAAAAAACCCAGGATAGCTAAAGCTATCCTCAACAATAAAAGGACTTCAGGGGGAATCACTATCCCTGAACTCAAGCAGTATTACAGAGCAATAGTGATAAAAACTGCATGGTATTGGTACAGAGACAGACAGATAGACCAATGGAATAGAATTGAAGACCCAGAAATGAACCCACACACCTATGGTCACTTGATTTTTGACAAAGGAGCCAAAACCATCAAATGGAAAAAAGATAGCATTTTCAGCAAATGGTGCTGTTTCAACTGGAGGGCAACATGTAGAAGAATGCAGATCGATCCATGCTTATCACCCTGTACAAAGCTTAAGTCCAAGTGGATCAAGGACCTCCACATCAAACCAGACACACTCAAACTAATAGAAGAAAAACTAGGGAAGCATCTGGAACACATGGGCACTGGAAAAAATTTCCTGAACAAAACACCAATGGCTTATGCTCTAAGATCAAGAATCGACAAATGGGATCTCATAAAACTGCAAAGCTTCTGTAAGGCAAAGGACACTGTGGTTAGGACAAAACGGCAACCAACAGATTGGGAAAAGATCTTTACCAATCCTACAACAGATAGAGGCCTTATATCCAAAATATACAAAGAACTCAAGAAGTTAGACCGCAGGGAAACAAATAACCCTATTAAAAAATGGGGTTCAGAGCTAAACAAAGAATTCACAGCTGAGGAATGCCGAATGGCGGAGAAACACCTAAAGAAATGTTCAACATCTTTAGTCATAAGGGAAATGCAAATCAAAACAACCCTGAGATTTCACCTCACACCAGTGCGATTGGCTAAGATCAAAAACTCAGGTGACAGCAGATGCTGGCGAGGATGTGGAGAAAGAGGAACACTCCTCCATTGTTGGTGGGATTGCAGACTGGTAAAACCATTCTGGAAATCAGTCTGGAGGTTCCTCAGAAAATTGGACATCGAACTGCCTGAGGATCCAGCTATACCTCTCTTGGGCATATACCCAAAAGATGCCTCAACATATAAAAGAGACACGTGCTCCACTATGTTCATCGCAGCCTTATTTATAATAGCCAGAAAATGGAAAGAACCCAGATGCCCTTCAACAGAGGAATGGATACAGAAAATGTGGTACATCTACACAATGGAATATTACTCAGCTATCAAAAACAACGAGTTTATGAAATTCGTAGGCAAATGGTTGGAACTGGAAAATATCATCCTGAGTGAGCCAACCCAATCACAGAAAGACATACATGGTATGCACTCATTGATAAGTGGCTATTAGCCCAAATGCTTGAATTACCCTAGATCCCTAGAACAAACGAAACTCAAGACGGATGATCAAAATGTGAATGCTTCACTCCTTCTTTAAATGAGGAAAAAGAATACCCTTGGCAGGGAAGGGAGAGGCAAAGATTAAAACAGAGACTGAACGAACACCCATTCAGAGCCTGCCCCACATGTGGCCCATACATATACCGCCACCCAATTAGACAAGATGGATGAAGCAAAGAAGTTCAGACCGACAGGAGCCGGATGTAGATCGCTCCTGAGAGACACAGCCAGAATACAGCAAATATAGAGGCGAATGCCAGCAGCAAACCACTGAACTGAGAATAGGTCCCCTATTGAAGGAATCAGAGAAAGAACTGGAAGAGCTTGAAGGGACTCGAGACCCCAAAAGTACAACAATGCCAAGCAACCAGAGCTTCCAGGGACTAAGCCACTACCTAAAGACTATACATGGACTGACCCTGGACTCTGACCCCATAGGTAGCAATGAATATCCTAGTAAGAGCACCAGTGGAAGGGGAAGCTCTGGGTCCTGCTAAGACTGAACCCCCAGTGAACTAGTCTATGGGGGGAGGGCGGCAATGGGGGGAGGGTTGGGAGGGGAACACCCATAAGGAAGGGGAGGGGGGAGGGGGATGTTTGCCCGGAAACCGGGAAAGGGAATAACACTCGAAATGTATATAAGAAATACTCAAGTTAATAAATAAAAAAAAAAAGAAATATCAAAAAAAAATGTAGCATTCTTTATGCACTAAAAGAAGGAATCTAATCTCTGATCTCCATTACTCAGTATGAATAATATTTCCAGGTAAAATAAATTAAGACAATATCTCGCTGAGATATTAAACCTGTTTTCATTGTTTAAATCTCCCGAAATTCATTTCAAGATTCACTACCTCCTTGGAAAAATCTTAATAGCATAATAGTGCTCTCATGAAGCACACAACACAATTTACCTCAAAAGCAATAGCAGGTAAAATAGTCCAACATCTTGACATCCATGAATTGACATCAATTAGGAAAGGCCTGACATTGTTCTCTCTGGTTGTTTAATTTTATTCCTTTTTTTCATAAATATATTCTGATCTTGGTTTCTGCTCACTTTCCCACATCCCTACTCCTCCAACTTCCTTCTCTCTCTCTCTCTCTCTCTCTCTCTCTCTCTCTCTCTCTTCCTCTCCCCCCTCTCTCTCTCTCCCTCTCCCCCCCTCTCTCCCTCTGTCTCTCTCTCTCCCTCCCTCCCCACTCATCTCTGTCCATCTCTCTATCTCCGTGTATGTCTCTGTCTCTTTCCCTGTCTCTCTGTCTCTATCTCTGTTTTTCTGTCTCTATCTCTCTTTCTCTCTCTCACTTGGAAAGCAAGTAACACACAACAAAACCTCGAATAAGAGAAAAAGGAAACAAATACAGGCAATAACTACAGAAAGAACTCATCAGTCAAAATTCAAAATCAGAAAATGTGATATACAAGCAAAATACCAATATGACATAAACTGTAAAAGAAAAAGAAAAGAAAGCAATATGAAACCAAAAGCATAGAAAATTCCATTGATTGTACTGGTCATTCACTTTTGGGCATGGAATCTATAATTAACTGTGCTTAATATACCCACGGAGACTCCAAAGATAGACCTGATTTTTCCTTTGCAAGTAGGTGCCAATTACAGATAGAATCTTCATCAGAGGTGGGGGCAGTTTTCACTCTTCTTGCCAATAGAGAAGAGCAATTATACAATCTATGTTATAGGATTATTGAAATATTTGATTTTGTGAAAATGTGCTAGCTATAAAACATATTAAATATTCTACATAAATTAGCTACGTGCACCATTCATCCACCTTATCATCCACAGGATGGTGAAAGCCTATTTTATGTGTTTAAAACATAAAAAAAGAATCATCATAAGGACTATATGAATTTGACACTGTCACCTCACCTTTCTAAACACTGTATTGAATATGTTTAGGTGTCAATTGCCCTCATGCCAATGGACCTTAACAGAGCTAATCCAGAAGTACCACATCACCTGCTAGATTCCTACTTCAAGGCTGATGATATATCCAGTGTACATTTTTCCCCTTGGAAACATATTTAGTATACTCTGTCTTTATGAATAAGAACCTTTGTCCATAAGGCTATAGATATACAACACTATTATTTTCTCTCAAGGAAGTACAAACACAGGACATTTTATGCTGTTTTATTTCTATAATTTATCCTAGGAATTTTTAAAGTTATTTTGTGGGCATGTTGTATAATATGTGAGAGTGTGGGTTTCACACACACCAAGGCACAAGTGGAATGTGGATGTCAGGAAACAACTTTCAGTTTTCTCCTTTCAGTATAGAATTCAAAATTAATTTTCAAAATTGGGCTAATGTGTGCTACATATTAAATATTTGCATCAAAATCTGGTTATTAACTTTTTGCAGCAATGGTTTTTATCAATTAAACCATCTCTCAACCCCATTCTAGCATTCCAAACTTAAAACTTGAACCATGGATACTGAGTTCTAGAATGTACTTGAAATCTGGAATAGCAGTCCTTCAAGCATTATGGTTTTTCTTTCTTTATTTTTTGGAGGGAGATGGTTGCTTTGTCTCCCTGGGGTCTTTCAATATTTTATATGAATTTTATGATTTTTTTCCTATACAGATATTGGAGAATTTTTCATTGGGATTACACTGAATTTGCAAATTGCTTTTGGTGGCATGACCAACTTCATATTAGTTCCCATAAGTGAAGAAGGTCTTTCTGCATGCTAGTCACTTTCTCAACTGCTTTCTTAAGAGATATAACATTCAGATTTCATGCAACTTTAATCTCTTTGATTAGATTTACTCATGTGTATTTTATTTTCCTTGAGACCATTAGGAATGATATATGCCCCTGGTCTCTTTCTTGGAATATTTGCTGCTGTGTCTTGAAAGGCTACTGGTTTTTCTAACTTGACCACTGATGGGTCCTAATAAGTGAATCCATTTCATTGTCAGTGATTGAAACTATTAAGGGTTAGAGATAGATCAGAGAAGGTGAGAAAAGTCTGGAAGAACTCCCAAATGCTCATGAGAAGTACAGAGCAGGATTTTGAAATCCTCCACAGTAAACTCAATGAGATTTAGAGGCATCTAGTAGACACATAGGTATATCTGAGTGTGTCTTTGAAGAATTTCCAGAGAAGTTCAAGTGAAGATGAAATAACACCCTGAATGTGAGTGGTAACATCCCATGTTCTGAGTGCATGACTGCGTTCAAAGGATAACTTGAGTGGGAAGCAGAGTTCATCTTCTGACTGTGGTGCAATGGGACAAGCAGCCACCTCTGGCATCTGTTGCTATGTCTTCCAGTTCATCATTAACTGTATATCTCTCAAACCTTGAGCCAAAATATGTTTTTACTTAAATTTCATTTGCCAGGTCTCTTAAAAAATAAGAAAGATGACAGAAAATTGGCATGAAGAAATATAAATAATACTTATATAAGTAATAAGAATATATCAGGCCATGTGAGTCTTTAAAATTTGCTTTATTCAAAACTATGCAAAAAGTTTCATATCCAGGAAAACCCCAGAATGTCATAGTCAGAGATCATTCTGGGGAGAATATAGAAGACTAGAATGCCTGGACATACAAAGAGTAAAATTTGGACCACATGATTTGAGAAGTAAGTCACAGCTATACTGGTCATGGGCATAGAGGCAATTCATACCACATATTGTCAAAATATTAAGTTGCTTTCCTTCCTTATTCCAAAAAGTTGATTGAAGATGAATTCAAACATAGCAGACTAAGTTGTTAGTAGATGAAATTTCAAGACATCAAAAAATTCAGTTTGTGACATTGTCATTTATCACTGCATTTGATCATATGTGGAGTGTGAATACAATGAGGAAATGAATGTCATAAAAAGGTAAACGTTTTGGCAAGGAAAAAAAGCGTTATTGAAATATTAATGAGAAACACATTTGGGGAACCAGTGTATGGGTAAACATCAAGGGAGAAAGGAGGTGAAGATATGTATGCTCCACAAATCACCACTAAAAAGTGAGCTCGGCACTATAGGACCTCAATGACCATTTCAATAACCCAGTCTAGTCTGGGGGGTGCTTGTCAATGTCTTTTTGGAGCTGCTGTGGCTGTAATGTGAAGTACTCTTCATCAACCTGTGAGTTTAAACTCTTATTTCTGAGCTAGAGATTCAGTTTTGGGAGAGTGCAGAACCTTTAAGATGTGACAGTTCATCCAAAGAAGTACTTCAGTCAGAATGGGCCTTGAAATTTTATAATCTTCCCCAAATTCCACCTGTTTTTTGCTTCATGACTGTGAATACCATGTAGTTAGGTGCTTCACACTTCTAATGCATTGCTTTTTGGAGGAAAACAGACTTTGTTCCCTAAAGCTGTAAACCAAAGTAAGTCATTCCTACCTGAATTTGTTTATCAGGTATTTTGTCATGACAATGAAAAAATGTAAGTAATACACTAGCTTTGCTAGTCACTGCCCAATAATCATATGAACAAAGGGGATCATTGGTAGGGACAGAGAGATATAGGCTGCTCATACATCCAACTATATTACATTTGACTCCTCATGGCAGAAGTAGCAAATGCTAAATCTGTAAACCACAGAGACAAACACTGAACTTCTGATATTGCCTAATTCTTCAACATGACTAATCAGTTAACCTAGTAACAGGACAATTATGTTGGACACATCTACTCTGGGGAGAAAAACATTTTGCCCTTCCTGTGACATACTTATTCTGAATATGAATTTGCCATTTCTGTATATGGTACTTTTGTTCAATGGTTGTATACAGAGTTTAAATAAATCCCTTAGTAGACAGCATATTCCACATATCATTGGCTCTGTTTTCAAAAACTTACTGTGAAATCAGGAAAGTAGAGCTGTGGGTATGTGTTTCTGAAGTACACTGGTCTTACCATGTTTCCCATCACGGAAACATGATAGAATGCAAAATTGCCTTTCGAGGCTGCAGTTAAAATGGCAAGTGGTTGACAATAGGTTATAGACTTGGGACAATACTCTCAAGAAAGCAGTATATAATTTACTCAAATGTCAAATATATGATATCATTTCATCAACTGTCGAGATTCATAGGTATAGGAATAAAGGAATAGAAATGAGAAAGCTTCTACTGACCACCAAGTCTAGTTTCCCACTGGCGATATCATATATACATATCAAGAACTTTAAATTGTAATAAAAATGTAATGTTTTACATAGATGGCTGCTACCAATTATGCTATCATAAAGTAGACAGTACACAAATTTCACTGAAAAGACTGGAAAGCAGTCAAGTGCTGGAGTAGAGGAAGCTTCAAGAACAGCAACTTATCCTAAGGGTTTCAATAAAGAATATATCAACTCAAAACATATTTTGTTCTCAAAATCATGAATGAATGTATCTGTCTAGAAATAGGGAACGTCTTCATGACAGCAATATGATCCAACATGATCAAAATCTTTACAGTGAATTAAAATACGGAAAACTTTTCATATTATCTTTTTGAAGAAAAAGATTAATTTCCTAAGAAAATAACCGAGGACATAGATAGATATGATTTTCAGAATATTACTTTGGGATATATGTAGATGTGACTTTATTCTATTGAGTAATATTTATCGGCTCTCAACTTTAAAATTGATCTGGATGCTGAATGTCAGGAGTGTAAACTTTGAAGCAATTAAATGGCATTAATATTTATTCCTCGTGATACTCAGGGGAATTTAATAATAATCCTGCTGAGTCCATTCTCATACCTAGAGGTTATTTATTTGTTTGAATTTTAAATGGATGAACTGATATAGCCTTGGGCTTTATAGCACTTATGTTTGATTAAAAACCCATGAAAACACTCAACACCCAGGATAGCAGCATATGGTATCATTCTACAATTGTGTTAAGAGATATTCTTTTGCAAGTATCAGAAATCTGACCTTCAAAAATTAACAACTAAAGATAAATTGTTGAGGTGATAGGTAAATTTATTAGCATGAATAAATTTGTCAGAACTTCACATTACAGAATACCTGAAAGTACACACAATTATATTCATCAGTTAGCAATGGATAAATGCATCAAAAATAATAATGGCCGTGTTCAGTGGTACAGATAAGCCAAAAGCTGTCCAGCCTTTGATTTTGACTTCACTGAAGGGCAGCACAATGCCAAAGACATAACTCTTTCCCATCACTTTGCTTTAGCTTCAAAAATGTTAACATCACCTAAAATTGTCCTTACTTAGAACTCCAAATTCAAGGACAATATTCTTCTTTCAGTATATCAGTTAGGAAAGAAAATTCATTTTCTAAAGCTTCCAAATCAGAAGACACTGTAATCAGACCAAGGAAACATGTCGATTTTATGTATCCAAACAGAGGTAAATATGATAAATTTCCAAAATGTTTATAAATTATATAAATTATTGTCATAAGCACATTATTTCAATGCAACCTGGTACATTCATATTTTAAGATTTTTCATATAATTTCACGGTACTAAAAACTTATAGCATTACGTGTGCTTTATGAATTATTGACCACACAATACAAATCATTTGATCTCTACATATTTCAAATGTTCCTACTTAGGTGTCTCTATTGTTTGTGTGCGAGCCAGCTCCCACACGTTCATGTGAAGGCCAGAGGTCATCATTGTGTGTTTTCTCCCATCTCTCTCTATTTTATTCATTGAGACAGTGTTTCTCACTGAGCGTGTAGCTGAGCAAATAGCCAGACCAGTTGAACAGCAAATCTCCAAAATCTTTTTCTCTTTCTCCATACTAGAATTTGTAGTGTGGTCTTTCAAACCTGGTATGCTTTCACGGCTGCAACTCACTAAATTCAGCCTTTCAAATTTGCACAGCAAATACTTTATCCACTCACTCATTTCCTCACCCCATTTCTTATCTGTCTATACATTTTCCTACCCATTTCAAATAATTAGAGACCTGTGAACATAGTATACTGGAAAAAATTTAAATGTTAACATTTTAGGGGACACAATGTTACAAAACCAAAAAAGAACTCCCCTCAAATAAAATTTAGTACACTTTCCATTCCCATAAAACACAATAAAACTAATGTTATTTTATACAGAAAAGAAAGGAAAATATTTTGCTTTTTGCCTTCTTTTGAAATGGACATTAATAATGATAATATTGAAAAATAATTATTTTGAGGATGATCACTTTGCCCTGTATTTTGCAGTAAACATATTTTATGTAGAAAGGATGGGAAAATATTGTTTTTTGACTTCCTTTGAAATGACCATTAATAATGGTAATATTGAAAAATAATTATTTTGAGGATGATCATTTTGCCCTGTATTTTGCAGTAAACATATATTTATTCTAAATTCTATCATAAAATCTTTCATATTAATGTTGTAAGGATCTAGACAAAACTACTTATAAAGTATTTTTGCAAAAGAAATGAAAACAATACACTAAATGCAGAGCTGAGACAATCCAAATAGAAACCAAAGGAGAGAAGTTTCACTCTTGCACAATCATGTGCTGCTCTCTTATAACCATGTACAAAGTAAATATTAGCATTGTCTTATAACAGCTGTTTTTGCCAAAGAACATAAAAGGTATCCAATAACAAAATTTTGACTGATGGCTGGCAATCACTATAAGAAATCAAATGTAATCATGAGATTAACTGCAAAGATTATATTTATGAAATGCAAATGTTTTCCAAGGCTCCTCCAAGGATAGAACAGGAACATTGCCCAAAGCAACCATGGGTAAAAAGCAAGTGGACTTTGCTTTAGGAAAGCTAGTAAGAGATACAACTTCATCTTTTATACATTTTCAGGTGTACATAGGCACATTTTATTTATTCCATTCAAAACCCTTATGTAAATGAAATATGATAAACATTTGGTATAAAATATGAGCACCTCCATTTCTAAGTGTATAACTTGGCTTTTCCTGGTGTCACTGGTGTCTGCACCCTTGGACAGAAGTCTTCATGCCTCTTGATTGTGTGCTTAGTACACAGTGATTTTATGCTTTCTCAAAGTTCCAGGGTTGCGAAGTCACCCTGAGAAGGTTTAATGTGACTAATCTCTCTGTCACATACCATCTTAAAAGAGACCTTTTTTCTTTTTAAAATACTGTGCAACAAGATGTTCACTCTTACACCAAAACATCCAGAAGTACTATTTCTAGAGAAAGCTGAAGTACAGTAGAATACATATAGAGAAAAAAACAACACATGCACCACAATAAGAAAATCCAAAACTACTATTGTTCAAAGGAATTCTATCACTCAAACAAACATTCTTTCCTGCGTCTGAATTGTAATAGAAGGATATACCTTTGTCAGTAGATGTTCCTCAGTTTATCTCATTATGTGCTTAAGTAACAAGATGCACAGGAATGCAAATAACTCATTTTCATTAGTCTTTCTAGTAATCTGCATTTAGCTAAGTTCTACTGAATAAGTGAAATAATGCAAAATTATACAATGTCTTAATGTTTCCACAGCTAATAATTCAGACATTGTGTAATTGAGATTAATATTTCTGAACTGTTTCTATGAGATACCTTATTTAATAAAAAGAAGTGACGTGAAATTCTGGCAAAGGTGCACTCTTTACTAAAGTATCCAGAGTGGGGAGCAACACTCTGGCCAATGTTACAGTATCTGTGAATTCTCAAACCAGCATGGTGTTTAGTTGCTCTCAGACTATCCTATCCTAGTTTCTTTTCCTTCCTTCCTTCCTTCCTTCCTTCCTTCCTTCCTTCCTTCCTTCCTTCCTTCCTTCCTTCCTTCCCTCCTCCTCCTCCTCCTCCTCTTCCTCCTCCTCCTCCTCTTCCTCCTCCTCTTCTACTTGGATGTTTTATTTATTTACATTTCAAATGTCGTCCTCTTTCCTGGCTTCTCCTCTGGAAACCTCCTATCCTATTCCCCTCCCCCTTCTAATATAAGGGTACTCCCTCACCCACCCACCAAATTCCACCTCCCTGCAGTGGCATTTCCCTACACTCAGACAACAAGCCTTCCCAGGACCAAGGGCCTCTCCTCTCATTCATGCCCAACAATGCCATCCTCTGCTACATATGCTACTGGAGCCTTGGATCTCTCCATGTGTACTCTGGTTAGTGGATTAGTCCCTGTATTTTGATGTCCTATGATCCACCCACATCATCATTAACTTATCTGTCATAAAATATACATGCATCTCTCATATGTACATCTTAATATCAGGCAACTTTGAAAGAACTTCAATATACCAGCTCTGTATAAAATGGAATAATAATGATATGAGGCTTTCTTTAAGAATAGCCATTCTTGGATTCTGTTCTCCAAATTGCATGGTCATTCCTATATTTTGTTAACTCCTTTAAGTCTCTCAAAAGTAGGAAAGAAGCAGAAATAGAAGTCAAAATTCTTGGATACTACTTCGGGTTTACATAAAAATAAGACACAAGTTGATTCTTAGATTAACAGCCATTGCGGGAAAAATTATATGCAGAAAGAAGGTTAAGCCAGACATCAATAGCCATAGATGCTGTGTCAGCCATGGGTAAACTCCATTTGAGGAGTACCAACCTTAAGCAGGTAGTTGTTTGTGCATTCAGCATGTCTACATGCTGAGTTCCTGTACTATTATTTTGGCTTACAGAATAGGCCTCTTCTTTGTCTCAGGGATGAAGGTAGCATGGAGTAATATTTTCAAAGTGGAGGTAAGCAATATTAATAAGTACCACAGAATGGACACAACAGAATACACAAAGTCTTGCCAAAATAAATACATTTGAGAGTATTCTGATTGTAAATTATAGTCAACAATATTTACCTATACCAAGGCCCACAAATGCACTCTGCAGGGTCTAGATTACTTGTCTCTTCAATCTCTCTCTCTCTCTCTCTCTCTCTCTCTCTCTCTCTCTCTCTCTCTCTCTCTCTCTCTCTCTCTCTCTGGCTTAAATTATTGTTATTTTAAAAGTTTGCTCTTAATGTCCTCCTTCACTGATACCATCCAAAGTTTGACTTCCCTTTAGGATATTTCCATTTTGGGAGATGTAACCTTTATTTTATTTTATTGTTTGTTTGTGTGTTTAGAATCTCAGGTGAATTCTTGGAATGCCCCTCTTTCCACTCTTCCTCCGGTCCCTGTATAGATTTTCAATTCCTTCTCTGGCTCTGTGATGTTTGTCCTGCAGGACAATTTATATCCTCTTCTGTTTCATGGCCTTGGCAGAAAGTCTAAAATTTCTTTCTGAGAAAATCCCTCACCTTTTGGGTAAGTTATTTTAGGCAAGCTTCTTTCATAGCTCCTGGAGCCCTTGAAATACGTGGCTACTGGGGACTAGCACCAAATGAAGGAGCTTCTATTTCATTTTCATGTATTACCAGATGAAGGAAGCAGTCTGTATTTCTTGTTAACTTTCTTTTCCTTTACTTGCAAATCAGACTACTCCATCCAGAATTCCACTTCTAAATTATCCTGGCAGATTACAGCCATCAGACTCCTACTCAACTTTAAATTCCATTTATGAAGCAATAATGCTGCTCTTGTGTAAATGGCCTGCAGCAACATGACATGGGCAAGAATTTGCAGTCCAGCAGGCAGTCATTGTAAACCAGGATGCCAGATAACCACTTCCATGCAGACAAATTTTTTTGGTGATTTTCACTGGGTTTTATATTCAGCTTCAATTCAGAGAACAGGAACACTGCTTTCACAGTGGGAGGAGAGGGAAAGCCCACCACTTTTTACCTGTCTATAAATTCCTTCTAAAGGGAATTGTGTGAGTGTCTATACTCCTTTAACATTGGACACAAGGTAGGAAATCAAAGTCCTATACTAATTGTACCATATGCTGGTTCCCAATTCACATACTCTGCTGAAGATTCTCTGGCTATATTCAGAGACTCCAGGTATTTAAATATGGGATAATAAGGAGCATTAGGAATAGAATTTTGGATTCATTCTGTCACCCACTTAATAGAGTGTCTAAAAAAGAAAGCTTAATGATTTTTCTCCTACCATACCCAGTTGTGGATTGGCAGAGAATAAAATGTGGACAGAGAAAGCGGACGAAAGGAAACTGGAATGCTAAATATATAACTGCTTCTATTATCCTACCTCCTGAAAGCCAAGCACTTTGCTTCAGGAAAGGTTAACCACATTCTGTAGGAGCAGTATGCAACACATGTGATTCCATTATCTAAAAATAGAACTATGGAAAGATTGCAGAACTATATTATTACTTTAATATTTAAGCATGCACTCAGAATCTAAAATCCTGATAACTTCCTCATCACAACAATCATAAATCAAGAGCCTATATTTAATATCAAATGGTGAAGTGATAATCCTGCAAGGAAAAGAAAGGAGGAAACAGCAAAAGGCACAGATGTGGCACATTAAGCAGATATCCACAGGATTTATCCTCAATAAGAGTTGATGATCAAGAGAGAACTTTCATTTAATAAGCTTTGTTGTAACTCAACATCATAAAGAAGGCAAAAAAACAGAGTTGCAATCTGAAAAAATATAGCAAACAAATTTGAACTTACCTACTCAACAACAACAACAACAAAAACAACAAAGGTCCTAAAACCCACTAGGAAAAATAATTCATTACTGAGTTTATTGAAAGATAAAATCAATGCAAAGTTATTTTCGATTACTGCAAAGTCAAGTTTGAGTGAAATAAATTGCAACATTGACATGAAATGAAATTTGACCATTATCTGTGTATTCTTGATTAGTAAAACTATATATCACCAATTATTTATAAATGAGAAGTAGGTAATTTCATATTAAAAATTGAGTTATCTTAAATTTTATAAATCAGGCCATTTTATTGAATTTTAGCCACTTTGAAGTATTAAATGTCTTCAGGAACATTTCATTTAAAGATTTACTACTAAGTTTATTTTTAAAGATTGTTGACTTTTATGACAATAACATGATTAATACTACTATAAAATCAGAATGAAAGAGATTGAGGAAAACATTGTTTTATAGAGAAAATAACTGTCCAATGTGTCTGAAATTGAAGCAAAATGAACAAAGGTTATTATTTATACTTAATAAAATTTAAAGTTAGAATTCTTCTACTTTAATATTAGAGGGACGGAGAAGAATTTTAGAAGTCCCATACATAGCAAATAAATTGAATGATAAGATGATAATCATAAAAAACAGTTTCCTCCAAAGATCATACTGCCAATAGCCTAGTTAGTTTACTAAGAAGAGCACTTATTTCTTAACCATGTTCCTGTAGAATGAAGAGCAGTACAGAAGTTCCTATGGAGCTACAAATATTCTTATACTTGCTGACATATTGTCTTGTAGGGCATTCAAAAATGCACATAATGAATCAACATATTAGAGCCTTCTTAAGCTCATTGTGCCTACACATTTTTCAGTCTCTCACAATAATGATCAACTAAAGCATTTCTTGCTTGCTATAGGCAATCTACAATAATGTGTGTAATCAGTAGTAACAAGAAAACTAAGGTGACAAAAGAAGTCACGATGCATGAGCTGGATTTACTTTTATACGCAGTGGCCATCTGCAGTGGATGAAGTCATTGATTAAGTAATCAATAGATTCTTTGGCAAGAAGGCCTATGCTTACCAAAAATTCTATGAAAAGTAATAATGTTCATTTTTAACACACACACACACACACACACACACACACACACACACACACACACACACACACACAAAGGTACAGAAAAAAGATATATTAGCTTTGGTTAGTTTCTAAAATTAGTTTCTAAAATGGTATGTAACAAGATGAGCTTTCAAAAGCTCGTGGAAAATCTTCAACATCCTGTAGAAGGTTTCTTTAAGAAACTGCTCTGAGGAAGTTGGAAAAGACAGAAAGTAGATGATCCTGTGATCCTGTTTAGGAGAGAACTTTGTTCTTGGCTTGCTGGAAGTTTCACCTGCCACCTCACCCTCCTTTGTTCTGTATTTCTGCAGGATTGCTATTGTTATAGTGTATTTCTGTTTAATTAGCTTTGTTTTGCCTAAAGTCAATCAAAACCATGTCAGATTCAAACCTTTACTTAATAAGGCCTATATGTCAAACACTGGAGCTAGAGCTAATAAATATGTTTATAGATGAATGATTGTAGCTCCTGTGAATACCAGGTTGAAGGTCACCGTCAGAAGACCGAGCCCACAGATATACCCTCCATTTCTTAAAGTGGGAATATAATATGGTGAACTGGTTGAACTAAATAACCAATGAAAATTAGATTAGCACATCATTTTGAGTTCTTTCTTAGTGTAGAATTTCTACCACTGTGGCATGCCTTAATCATTTAATTCTCCAAGTCATGTTATTTTCTTTATTTATAGATGAAGGTGCTCAGGTTCAGAAAGACTAATTCAATTGTATAGCTAATGATGGTGAGGTAAATATTTACTCTCTATTTCTATGTTATTAATTTATGTAAAGGCAGGTGTTAATGGCATATAGAAAATGTTCTCAGTGCTACAGGAAGAAATTTGACCATGGAACTAGAAATCAAACAAAAAAAATGCTGAAAAGGGAAGTATATGAAGAGGAGACAGCAGACAATTACAAAATGGGAGTGAGAGTGACCAAAGTAAATCATGCTTGTATGGTGGCTGTTTTTTAGACCCACTCTTCATTGTGGGGATGGTGTTTCCTTCACAAATATTTGTAGCATGTGAACATTGATAAAGCCTTCCACCCCACTCTAACTAATAAATCTAACTAATAAAATTAACTTATTGCTCAAACTACCTACAAATGAAATTTTCTTCAGGAACTGTTTTATTTTATTCTTTCAAAATAGATTTAATTATTATTTACTATGGAGCAAACCATGATCAGTGGAGCTTGTGTGGAGGTCACATGTCAACCTGCTGCAGCCCATTCTCTCTACCACGTGGAACCCAGGGGTAGGACTCAGACAACAAAGGGCATCTCCACTTTCCTATCTCCCAAGACCCACAGATAGGATTTCTTACATTTTTGTTTTCTGTTGCTGAGGTTTGGACCTAAGCTCCCACGCATACTAAAAAAGTACTTGACCAGCCAGCTATGTCTCCAACTCATCTCCAGAGAGTTCTTTATATGTTAAGGGCATTTTCTTTTCTCTCTAAAACAGAACAGAGATTCAAAGCAAAGGAATCACAAATCAATAGAAGAGGGGAGGAAAACAGACCACCAGGAAGTGAGATGGAGTTAGGAAATTGGTAGTTTGATATATTCAATTACTGGGCATAAGCAACACACATTAGATACAAGAGGAGTTGTTCAATAAAATACGTTTTCAAGAGCATTTACACAAGGAATGTGAACACAGGTTGTTCTGCCTCCAAGTGAGGCAGCTCAAAGACTACGGTCCCGCACTTGACCTTTTTCCTTCAGCAGTCCTGAGAGAGATTTCAGGAGTCTGGTCACAACTCATAAAATTTGCAAAAGTTGCTTAATGGAACTTAAGTAAGATCCATATGTTATTTCATTCATATTTGTTCTGATAATAAGAACTCTCTTGTCAAACTAGAACATTTTGCAACACCCTGGGTTATTACTGGAATCTAGCAAGGTAGAGATTGACTAAAACTATTTTTTTTATTTCATAGAATATTGTTAATAATCTATCTACCTACCTACCTGTCTATCTGTCTGTCTGTCTATCTATCTATTTGATTAGGATGTGTGTGTGTGTGTGTGTGTGTGTGTGTGTGTGTGTGTGCGTGTTCACGCACCACGGTCTTTATGTGTACATTAAAAGTCAACTTGCTCCTGCCATTTTTTATTTCACTATTTGTGTTCACTATTTGAGTACCACGAATCAAACTCCATCTTCTCAGGCCTAGTTATTTCTTTGAATAGCAATTAGTTAGATTATTTCTAGTATTCTTGATGCTATAATTATCCTCCGTATATGCAAACACCTTAATATGATAAATTAATTTTGTATCCAGTATTATGTTTTTTATATTGTTTGATTATGTTTGGGAATACATTGCCTTCATTACCCACAAAATCTTGAAACAAAGAAGCCAAGTTTCTTGCATGGAGATGCTGAGATATGACTCACAGACAGTGAGCATATCAGTACAGCAAATCCGTATAGCAAAAGGGATTAGCAAAAATATTTACAACTAAACACAGAGAATGGTGACACGTAGTTTCCTATATTGTAAGTCACTACAGCAAGCTCAGCATATCAGTTCCATATCTTCTGTATTCAGTTAAAATATCTTTAAAAATCAAAAAAAAATATTATATGCTGGAAGCAACCCAGATGTCACTCAACCAAAGAATGAATACAAAACATGTGGCTCAGTTACACAATTGAATATTATTCAGCTATTACAAATGAGGACATCTGTGCTCCTGGATGTATCAGAATACCTGGAGAGTCAAGCTGCAACTGAGGTGTGGGCTATGTGGGTATGGATCCAGAGCCTAGGCTCTGGCTCCAGCAGAAGTGGAAACCAGAAGGCACTTGGGTCTCTGGCTGGGCAGAAAATCTGCATTCAAGGGTTACAGTGGTCCAAGTACACAAGGTATTGGAGGTAGGGGGAGGGAGTAGAGTGGGGGGTTTTCGGGAGAGGGAGACCAGAAGGGTGGATAACATTTGAAATATAAAGAAACAAAATAACCAATAAAGAATGAGGACATCATGAATTTTGAAAACAAGTGGATGGAACTCGAAAATATCTTTCTGGGTGAGATAAATGAGACCCAAAAGGATATACATGGTATGATCTCACTGATCAGTAAATATAGCTGAAAAGTACAGGATACGTATGTTACAACTCACAGATCCAAATAATTTATACAAGAAGGAAGGCCTAAATGAAGATACTTCAAGCAAAGGAAGGGGGATGGGAAAAGGAGGACAGATTCAGAAGAGGTGTGGAGAAGAGAGAAGCCTAGAGTTTCAGGAAAATGAATAGAAATATTCAGGTGCAGGTGGTGAGACTGGGGGTGGGGGAACTTCTAGAAATGCTCAAACCTGGGATGTGAGACACCCTCTGGACTCAATGTGGGTGACCTTAGCTGAAATGTTCAACAGTGGGGAGGTGGAAACTGAAAAGACCACCTCCAGTAGACAGGATCCCCGCTCAAGTGACAGGACACCAACCCTTTTTGACCCAGAATTGTTCCTGTCTAAAAAAAAATGGAGGCATAAAAACAGAATAGAGACTGAAAGAAAGACCATCCAGTGCTATCCCAGCAGAATCCATCCCAAGGGTGGGCACCAAACCCTGATACTATTACTAATGCCATGCTATCCTTCCATAAAAGAACATGACATGGCTATATTGATAGCCTTACCCAGCAGCTGACCTAGACTTACAGCCAGCCCTTGGACTGAGGTCAGAGAACCCTAAGGAAGAAGTAGGGGAAGAATTGGAGGAGCTGAAGGGATGGCGCTTCCCCATAGGAAGACCAACATTGTTAATTAGCCCAGACCCAAGGGAGAACACAGAGACTAAGTCACCAAACAAAGAGCTTACATGGACTGGCCCAAGGCCTCAAACCCTTTGGAGCAGAGGGCTACCTTTTCTGGCCTCTGTGGGAGATGATGAGCTGGATCCTGTAGAAACTTAATACCCTAGGGAAGTGGGATGTCCAGGTGTGTGGGGAACATCTTCTCAGAGGCAAAAGGGTAAAGAACTCTGGGAGCAATGTCTAGGAAGGGGGTCAACATTTGGGATATAAATTAATTACATATTTTTTTAAAACTATGATCCTGCTGTCAGCACTTGAATTGGTATTCACTTAGGGTGAAGTTTTTAAGAACAGTTCATTTGTTATCATGTGACTCAAGTGACTCTAAAATGTAGATTGTTCGGTTGTTTGGCACTGGCATTCACAGGCCAGGTTACCTGAAGCTTTCCTTCATGAGCTAGTCACTGGGAGGTATATATTAGGTAAATAAGCTGATTGGAGTGTAGCTCAACTGGATAACTGCTGACCTAACATGCATTAATTTCTGGGCATCTCCAGTACCACACAGCCCTAGTTGTCCTTGCCTGTAATCCCAGCCATCTGTCAGTGAATTCAGGATCAGAAGTTCTGACTTCCCAGGCAGTCTGAAATACTTGATGTCCTATTTCAAAAGAACCAAAATATATTATTTAAGGAATGAACAAGTGAGTAAAAATATGGGGAGATATGCAAAATTACATCCATTACTTTTTTTCAAGAACATGAAAATAAATTTCAAAATATACCAAGTAATTTGTGAGGGAGAACAATCAAGGTTTTCATAAAAAAGTATGTTGGGCTAACATTGGATGCAGACATTTAAAAAGAAATGAGGGAGTAATACAGGTGGCCATGAGCCTTCCTGGAAGCAGAATTCAGGCACTATAGTATTTCCACTGTGAGTATAGTGCTCAAAAAAGTGAATGTATTATAGAAATACAGGTATTTAAGGATTGCATGAGGACACATAAAACTTCCACAAAAAATATTTGTCAACTGGGACTAGATGCAGGTCTTTGGTTTTTAAACTTAATTAAATACCATGTGATTAAACTTATCACTCACTGTCAACTTATTTTATGCAGAACTTCTCTTCTATTGAGACTTCAAAACATAGTCAACTATAAAAAGAAACAAACCTTAAGAAAGCAATTATTTGATTAAAGTTCTGAAATCATAGTTTTAAGTTGTTAACTTAGCTATGAAATAAGCATTTTTTCATTAAAAATGGCTATATAGGAGCAAGCATCCACTTTCTGTTTGGATTTGAGGCCCTCTGGTACTGGCGTACCTCTGACATTGGTTTACATGACCAAAAGCATATACCTTGAGTGATCATATACTCAAGTGCAAAAGCTACAGATACGGTTTGCAGAATGGGCATCATGTGTTCCTCAAATTACCTGTATCCCCACAGAGTCATGCCACTGTCATCTTTACTCAGAGAAGTTTCTTCTTCTTCTTCTTATTTTCCCTACTCCACATTGCTTTATTTCTGTCCAGGAACAAAGTTAACCAATGCTTTTTTTAATAGTTGTTGTTGCTACATTCATTTAATTTTACTGTATATTTTTTAATTTACATTTGAAATGTTAGCCTCTTTCCCCGGTTTCCCCTCCAGAAACCTTTTCTTATCCCCCCTCCTACTGTGTCTGTGAGGTTGCTCCTCCACCCACCCTCCCACTCCTTCCCACCTCCCTGCCCTGACATTCCCTTACACTGGGGCATCCAGCCTTTCCAGGATCAAGGGCCTCTCTCTCCTCCTATTGATACCCTAAAAGGCCATCCTCAGAGAAGCTTCGTATTGTCCCTTGAGGGTCTCTGGGGCTTCTAGCTTTAGCTCAACCAGGTAGGAGGCTACTTTTTATTGTTCCATAAACTTTGTATGCAAATGTCATGAAACCTGCAACTTTATACAATTGACATATGCTACTAAAACATCAAAAATATTTTAAATTAAAAATGTTTAAATTATCTGGCAAACTAATCAAACTGTGTTATGTTTTTCAAAAAGCAAATCCGGTTTATTAAAGTATAATTAACTTGTAAAAAATAATACATTGAAGGGGTCATTGGAATTTAATTTACCTTCACATCAGAACATGCTTAACACATAAAACAAACTATAATCAAGATACACAGCCTTTGTTTTGCATAAAGGAGGTAAAGATTCTTTAGTCATTTTGAGTAACTTTCAAGTAATCAATAGATTGCCACAGATAACATAATGGTAAACCCCCAACATTTAATTACATTACAACTGAAAGTTTATATCTTTTCACTATCCCACCTGCCATCCTCTGACAATCATTATTTCTCTCTATTTTTTAGTTTGACTCTTTTTGGGTCTACTTGCAAGTATTTGTCTATCTGAAGTATTTGACTTAGTCTTCTGTCATTCCTGTTGGGAGGGGCAATCCACATTCCATTGTCAATGTGTATAAATAATATATTCAAACATGCACACCACATTCCGTTATCTATTCATCTATTTACAGAGAGCATGTTTGACTATTCTGAATAATGTTTCAAAGGACTTAGTAATACAACTCTCTCTTTGGCACACTGACCTTGATTCCTTTGGTTATATGCACAGTAAGAATGTAGACCATGAGATACTTCTGGGTTGTGTGTTAGTTTTGTTATGTTTTGTTTTATCCCATTTTTGTCAGCACATCCTATATGCCCTCTGTGCATGTGTGCTACTGAGTTATATATGATCCTTGATTTAAGGAAACAATAACCTTTTCACAAATATCTGACAGTATTTCTCCCTACACCATGTTTCTCTTTGCTCTTTGTTTATGTGCTTTCCTGTGGAAAAGCTTCTTAGTTTGATACAATCCTACGTGTTTATTCTTGCTCCTAATTCTGTTCCTTTTGTGTCACATACACACACACCCACAAACAAATCATTGCCAAGTCCAATAGATTGAGCTTTTTTCCTGTTTTCTTATAAGGAGTTTTTATCATGTCAAGTCTTATATTTAAGTCTTTAATCCAGTTCAAGATTATGGGATTTAGTCTCTGTAATCACTTGAGCCAATTTCTTATAATGACAGAGCAAGGAAGACTAGAAGAGAGAAAAACTGAAGCTTATTTCTCTTGAAAGCCCTGAGTCCATTGTGGAAAAGGAATCTATACACAGTTGCTGTTATTTAAGATACAGCTTGCCCATTGACAAGATTAAAATCTTGTTGAGCACAGTTTCTTGTAATGTAAGATGTCACATGTTTTCTTTAGAATAAGAATATATTTAATACACAGATTTCACCCATCTCATTTTGGTCCGGTTGTACATTAACTTCTGTGCTTAATGTTCCATCTCATAGAAGGATAGATAATTTTTCTACTTTGTAAACACTTTAGCTAGGTTTTAACTTAATTTTCATTTTAATAGAATATTTTAACATATTTTGAATATTTGTAATTTTGGGTTATAAGGAATTGCACATATATGTGTGTGTATGTTATTTGGTAATGTTTATATATCATATATCATGTATAATATATATGTAATTTATAACATAAATATAATATATAACATTTATTTAGTATTTATTTATTATATGAATATGATTAAATATATGACAAACACACCTATAAATATACATTTATATTTAAATACATACACACACATATGTGTATGTTAATGTGTGTATGTGTAAGATTAAAACAAGTTCTATAGTCCCTGCGCCCAAACCCCGTGGGAGAGACAGATCACAGCCCAGACAGGTGGGCACTCCTGAGACTGCAGAGCAGGAGAGACCACCAATACTACCAACCCCTGCCCACATCCCTGGCCCAAGAGGAAACTGTATAGGGCCTCTGGGAACTGGAAGATAGGGGCACTTAAGCAGCAGATCCCCTGAGGTCCAGACAATGACCTGACCTGAAGGGAACCGATCAACAGTCCCCTGCACCCAAATCCCGTGGGAGGGAGAGCTAAAACTTCAGAGGGGCAGACACACATGGGAAGCCAGAAGAGACTACACACTGCTCACATTTCTGACTCCAGAGGAAAACGTGTAACACCATCTGGGACCCTGGTGCAATGGGCCCCCGGGGAAAAGGCTGCTCAGGCCCTCCTGGTTGCCACCCTCACAGGGAGCTCAAAAGCAGCCACTGAAGAGCAACTTCAGCCACGGGACCACAGGTAAGACCAACTTTTCTGCTCCAAGTAACCTATCTGGTGGACTCAGGACACACGCCCATAGGTACAGCTGTAGACCAGTAGACAGGAAAGACTAAACGCCTGAAAGCAGAACACTCTGGTCCCATAACTGACTGAAAGAAAACAGGAAAACAGTCTACAACACTCCTGACACACAGGAATATAGGAAGGTCTAGCTACTGTCAGATATAGCAGAAAAAGGTAACACCAGAGACAACCTGATGGCTAGAGGCAAGCACAGGAACCCAAGCAACAGAAACCAAGACTATATGGCACCATCAGAGCCCAATTCTCCCACCAAAGCAAACACTGAATATCTAAACACACCAGAAAAGCAAGATCTGGATTTAAAATCACATTTGATCAAAATCCCTGAAAGAATTCCAGGAAAACACAATCAAACAGTTGAAGGAATTAAAAATGGAAATTGAAGCAATAAAGAAAGCACAAAGGGAGACAACCCTGGATATAGAAAACCAAAGGAAGAGACAAGGAGCCGCAGATACAAGCATCACCAACAGAATACAAGAGATAGAAGAAAGAATCTCAGAAGCAGAAGATTCCACAGAAATCATCAATACAACTGTCAAAGATAATGTAAAACAGAAAAAGCAACTGGTCCAAAACATACAGGAAATTCAGGATTCAATGAGATCAAACCTAAGGATAATAGGTATAGATGAGAGTGAAGACTCCCAGCTCAAAGAATCAATAAATATCTTCAACAAAATCATGGAAGAAAACTTCCCTAACCTAAAGAAAGAGATGCCCATAAACATACAAGAAGCCTACAAAACTCCAAATAGATTGGACCAGAAAAGAAATTCCTCCTGTCAAATAATAGTCAAAACACCAAATGCACAAAAGAAAGAAAGAATATTAAAAGCAGTAAGGGAGAAAGGTCAAGTAACATATAAAGGCAGACCTATCAGAATCACACCAGACTTTGCAACAGAGACTATGAAAAGCAGAAGATCCTGGACAGATGTCATACAGACCCTAATAGAACACAAATGCCAGCCCAGGTTACTGTATCCAGCAAAACTCTCAATTAACATAGATGGAGAAACCAAGATATTCCATGACAAAACCAAATTTACACAATATCTTTCTACAAATCCAGCCCTACAAAGGATAATAAATAGTAAAGAACAACAAAGGAGGCAAGCTGCACCCTAAAAAAGCAAGAAACTAATTGTCTTGGCAACAAAACAAAGAGAAGAATATCACACAAACATAATCTCACATCCAAATACGAATATCACAGGAAGCAACAATCACTATTCCTTAATGTCTGTCAACATCAATGGACTCAATTCCCCAATAAAAAGACACAGATTAACAAACTGGATACGAAATGAGGGCCCAGAATTATGCTGCCTACAGGAAACACACCTCAGAGACAAGACAGACACTACCTCAGAGTGAAAGGCTGGAAAACAACTTTCCAAGCAAATGGTCAGAAGAAGCAAGCTGGAGTAGCCATTCTAATATCGAATAAAATCGATTTTCAACCAAAATTCATCAAAAAAGATAAGGAAAGGACACTTCATATTCATCAAAGGAAAAATCCACCAAGATGAACTCTCAATCCTAAATATCTATGCTCCAAATACAAGCGCACCTACATACGTAAAAAAGAAACCTTAGTAAAGCTCAAAGCACACATTGCACCTCACAAAATAATAGTAGGAGATTTCAACACCCCACTCTCATTAATGGACAGGTCATGAAAACAGGAATTAAACAGAGACGTAGACAGACTAAGAGAAGTCATGAATCAAATGGACTTAACAGATATTTATAGAACATTCTATCCTAAAGCAAAAGGATTTACATTCTTCTCACCACCCCATGGTACTTTCTCCAAAATTGACCATATAATTGGTCATAAAACAGGCCTCAACAGATATAGAAAGATAGAAATAATCCCATGCGTCCTATCAGATCACCATGGGCTAAAGCTGGTCTTCAATAACAATAAGGGAAGAACACCCACTTATACATGGAAGTTGAACAATACTCTACTCAATGACAATCTGGTCAAAGAAGAAATAAAAAAAAAGAAATTAAAGACTTCTTAGAATTTAATGGAAATGGAGGTGCAACATACCCAAACTTGTAGGACACAATGAAAGCTGTGCCAAGGGAAAACTCATAGCCTGAGTGCCTGCAGAAAGAAACAGGAGAGAGCATATATCAGCAGCTTGACAGCACACCTAAAAGCTCTAGAACAAAAAGAAGCAAATATACCCAGGAGGAGTAGAAGGCAAAAAATAATCAAACACAGAGCTGAAATCAACCAAGTAGAAACAAAAGGACTATACAAAGAATCAACAGAACCAAAAGTTGGTTCTTTGAGAAAATCAACAAGATAGATAAACCCTTAACCAGACTAACGAGAGGACACAAAGAGTGTATCCAAACTAACAAAATCAGAAATGAAAAGGGAGACATAACTACAGAATCAGAGGAAATTCAAAAAATCATTAGATCCTACTACAAAAGAATGTATTCAACAAAATTTGAAAATGTGCAGGAAATGAACAATTTTCTAGACAGATACCAGATACCAAAGTTGAATCAGGGTCAGATAAATCATTTAAGCAACCCAAAAACTCCTAAAGAAATAAAAGCAGTCATTAAAGTACTCCCAACCAAAAAGAGCCCAGTTCCAGACGGGTTTAGTGCAGAATTCTATCAGACCTTCATAGAAGATCTCATACCAATATTATCCAAACTATTTCACAAAATTGAAAGAGATGGAGCACTACCGAATTCCTTCTATGAAGCCACAATTACTCTTATACCTAAACCACACAAAGACCCAACAAAGAAAGAGAACTTCAGACCAAATTCCCTTATGAATATCGATGCAAAATTACTCAATAAAATTTTGGTAAACAGAATACAAGAGCACATCAAAAGATTCAACAATCATGATCAAGTAGGCTTTAATCCCAGGCATGCAGGGAGGGTTTAATATAAGGAAAACCAACAATGTAATCCACTATATAAACAAACTGAAAGAAAAAAACCACATGATCATTCCAATAGATGCTGAGAAAGCACTTGACAAGATTCAACACCCCTTCATGATAAAAGTCCTGGAAAGAATAGGAATTCAAGGCCCATACCTAAACATAGTAAAAGCCACATACAGCAAATCAGTAGCTAACATTAAACTAAATGGAGAGAAACTTGAAGCAATCCCACTAAAATCAGGGACTCAACAAGGCTGTCCACTCTCTCCCTACTTATTCAATATAGTTCTTGAAGTTCTAGCCAGAGCAATCAGACAACAAAAGGAGATCAAGGGGATACAGATTGGAAAAGAAGAAGTCAAAATATCAGTATTTGCAGATGATATGATAGTATATTAAAGTGATCCCAGAAGTTCCATCAGAGAACTTCTAAACATGATAAACACCTTCAGCAAAGTAGCTGGGTTTAAAAATAACTCAAATAAATCAGTAGCCTTCCTCTACACAAAAGAGAAATGAGCCTAGAAAGAAATTAGGGAAACGACACCCTTCATAATAGTCCCAAATAATATAAAACCCCTCGGTGTGATCTTAACCAAGCAAGTGAAAGATCTGTATAATAAGAAATTCAAGCCTGTGAAGAAACAAAGTGAAGAAGATCTCAGAATATGGAAAGATCTCCCATGCTCATGGATTGGCAGGATTAATTTAGTAAAAATGGCTAGTTTACCAAAAGCGATCTACAGAGTCAATGCAATCCTCATCAAAATACCAGTCCAATTCTTGAGAGAGTTAGACAGAACAATTTGCAAATTCATCTTGGATAACAAAAAACCCAGGATAGCTAAAACTATCCTCAACAACAAAAGGACTTCCAGGGAAATCAGTCTCCCTGAACTCAAGCAGTATTACAAAGCAATAGTGATAAAAACTGAATGGTATTGGTACAAAGACAGACAGTTAGGCCAGTGGATTAGAATTGAAGACCCAGAAATGAACCCACATACCTATGGTCACTTGATTTTTGACAAAGGAGCCAAAACCATCCAATGAAAAAAAAGATAACCTTTTCAGCCTATGGTGCTGGTTCAACTGGAGATCATCATGTAGGAGAATACAGATCGATCCATGCTTATGACCCTGTACAAAGCTTAAGTCCAAGTGGATCAAGGACCTCCACATCAGACCAGATACACTCAAACTGATAGAAGAAATAGTGGGAAGCATCTCAAACATATGGGAACTGGACAAAATTTTCTAAACAAAACACCAATGGCTTATGCTATAAGATCAAGAATCAGCAAATGGGATCTCATAAAACTTCAAAGTTCTGTAAGGCAAAGGACACTGTTGTTAGGACAAAACAGCTAACAACCTATTGGGAAAAGTTCTTTACCAATCCTACAACTGATAGAGGGATTATACGCAAAATATACAAAGAACTCAAGAAGTTAGACTGCAGAGAAATAAATAACATTATTAAAAATCCGGTTCCCATCTGAGGAATGCCGAATGGCTGAGAAACTCCTAAAGAAATGTTCAACATCTTTAGTCATAAGGGAAATGCAAATCAAAACAACCCTGGGACTTTACCTCACACCAGTGAGAATGGCTAAGATAAAAAACTCAGGTGACAGCAAATCCTGGCGAGGATGTGGTGAAAGAGGAACACTCCTCCATTGTTGGTGGGATTGCAGACTGGTACAACCATTCTAGAAATATGTCTGTAGATTCCTGAGAAAATTGGACATTGAACTACCTGAGGACCCAGCTATGCCTCTATTGGGCATATGCCCAAAAGATGCCCCAACATATAACATAGACACATGCTCCACAATGTTCATAGCAGCCTTATTTATAATAGCCAGAAGCTGGAAAGAACCCAGATGACCTTCAAGAGAGGAATGGATACAGAAAATGTGTACTTCTACACAATGGAATATTACTCAGCTATCAAAAACAATGACTTTATGAAATTCATAGACAAATGGATGGAACTGGAAAATATCATCCGGAGTGAGGTAACCCAATCACAGAAAGACATACATGGTATGCACTCATTGATAAGTGGCTATTAGCCCAAATGCTTGAATTACCCTAGATGCCTAGAACAAATGAAACTCAAGACGGATGATCAAAATGTGAATGCTTCACTCCTTCTTTAAAAGGGGAACAAGAATACCCTTGGCAGGGAATAGGGAGGAAAAGTTTAGAACAGAGGCAGAAGGAACACCCATTCAGAGTCTGCCCTATATGTGGCCCATACCTATACTGCCACCAATCTAGATAAGATGGATGAAGCAAAGAAGTGCAGGCCAACAGGAACCAGATATATATCTCTCCTGAGAGACACGGCCAGAACACAGCAAATACATAGGCAAATGCCATCATTAAACCACTGAACTGAGAACAGAATGGGACCCCAATAAAAGGAATCTTAGAAAAGACTGAAAGAGCTTGAAGGGGCCTGAGTCCTCATTTGAACAACAATGCCAAACAATCAGAGCTTCCAGGGACTAAGCCACTACCCAAAGACTATACATGGACCGACCCTGGGCTCCATTCTCATAGGTAGAAATGAATACCCTAGTAAGAGCACCAGTGGAAGGAGAAGCCCTTGGTCCTGCCAAGACTGAACCCCCAGTGAATGTGATTGTTGGTGGGAGGGCGGTAATGGGGGGAGGATGGGGAAGGGAACACCCATAAAGAAGGGAAGGGGAGGCGTTAGGTTTATATTAGCCCGGAAACCAGGAAAGGAAATAACAATTGAAATGTAAATAAGAAATAACCAAGTTAATAAAGATGAAAAAATAAATAAAAATTTAAAAAATCCAAGTTCTATAGATCAAGAAATTGTATACATTTAAAAAGACCCACAGTAGCTAAAGTTTATATAAAGTTGAGCCTACCATTAAAGAGGTATTAGGTATTTGGGAAATCAAAGTATAAAACAATGATTATCAGGTCATTCAACAGTGAAGTACTATGTTTACACTGGTCTTACCAAGTTTAAAGATGATTTCTTTCTATAAGCAACAAATAAACCATATTTCATTTGTCGTTTTTAAAGTGTATCTCTTCTTAGTTCTGTATATTGAAGTCTGATTGACAGAGTAGAGTAGCTGAAGACCATAAGATTATCTAGTAGTAAAATTTTAATTTAGTAGTAAATTTTAGTAGTAAATTTAAAAATCTTTGTAAAGTCTTACTACTCCTACTCCCTCTTCCTCTCCTCTTCCTCCTAGTTATCATCCATATACTCTTCCCTATTTTCATTCTCTTCCTTTCCTAGACATTAGATCCAACCCAGAGCCTTGAATTTGGTAAACTACTGACAAAGCAGAAACTCTTGTAGACAATAGCATCCATTTCTAACATAATCTTAGAATCTAGTAAAAAAAAATCGCCTGAACATTCTCAATATAATAAATCAAATACCCTTCTGTCCTGGTTGAGTTTTTGTCTACTTGATACTAGCGAGAATTATCTGAGAAGAATAATAACAACTGAGAATATGCTTCCATCCGCTTGTCTAACGACATGTTTAAAGGGCATTCTTTTGATTGTTAACTGATGTGGGAGAGACCATCTCAGTCAAGTTAGTGCCATTCTTGTGCAGGTTGTAATCAGGTATATAATCAGGTAAATCAATCTCCCCAACTTACTGTTGGTCATGGTTTTTTGTTTGTTTGTTTGTCTGTTTGTTTGTTTGTTTGTTTTAGAACATCAGGAGAAAGCAAAATAGAACATCTATTTAAGTGGATAATTTTAGGGACCACTGAATATTGCATTAAATAAATATTACATCTAAACTAAGTAATATTACATTAATAGGCATCGAAGCAGAAAAAATCTCATAAATATATTTTGTTGTTGTTTGTTTTTTACTTAGATTTTCTTTTTACCCAAAAATCACTTATGAAAGGAGACAATTTAAAATGTGTTCATAATTGTCTGTTTTTAAAATGAAATCAGTTACCCCAGAACATGGCCACAAAACATTCTCAAGGCTACAGGAAACCTGCTGCCCATGGAATTCCAAAAGGCAACCAACCCCTATCACATACCTTAGTGCTTTCTGGTCTTTAAAACATGAAGCCTGACTTGCCTCTCACCTTATAATATAAAACAAAAAGAAATAAAGACCAAAAGCAAAACAAAACAAAAAACATAACAAAAAACAAAATAAAACAACAACAACGATAGAATAACAATACCAAGAGTTTAAACAAAATCAAAGGTAGATATATTTTAGGCCTGGTGATGCAAGGCTCTTTTCCTTATCCTCCATTGAAAGATCTGACTCTGCCTTCACAGAGAGCATTCTTCTGGACCTTCCAATAATGACCTGTCAGATGGGTCTGAGACATCACTCTGAAGTTTGAGGTCAAACTGAATCTATTCTCCTGTCCACTTAATTATTTGGCCCATTTGTCTCCTTAACGATGTCATTAAATCTGAGTCTGAAAACAAATCCAGGAGATAATTATTTTGGGAGAAAATGCTTCATATGATAATGGAGAAATCAGTAAAAATAACCTTTATTATGTGTTGAAATTAATGAAGATAATGTTATAATATCATATCAGCCACTAAAAGATGGTTTGAGATGAGAGTAGGTTGTGGAGAAAGGAGAAGTTTCACTAAAGAACAGTGACAGAATCCTCTAGAACTGAATGAGGGGAATCACAGCATGGTAGAAAACAAGAACTATTAGAGGTGTCTGTTTAAATCAGTGTATATACACAATACTCTCAATGAATATCCAGAGTCAAAAGGTAAAGAATTTTTGCTTTGTTTTAAATACCAACTTTCCAAGTTTATCTGTTTAACAAAAACTGCATGCATGTCACAAAAGAGAAAAAGTTGAGAATTGTGACAAACCAAAGGATGAAGAGTGGGAGAGAAAGCAAATGATAACTCCAGATAAAATCAGATCACATATTTAGAGAAACAGGGGCCAGTCAGGGAAAACAGAACAGAACATCATAAAAAGTTTGCCTTATACTATTGGTTGGACGAGCAAGGGTTGACTCTGTGTTATTTTTTTTAAACCCAAAACAAACCAAGTAGAAAGGAAAATATGATGAGGATTAGTAAGTCAAGTCTGAAGATCTAAGGTTCCCGGAGGTTGTTACAGCTTATATAGTTGATGAAAAGCCAATACAATGTCCTCAGCAGCATAGGCAAGTTATAGCATTGTTAAGGGATGCTGTTGGGAAAACTTTCCATAGACATATAATATATCAGCAGTTGTGGCAGTCATTCTCTGCCAGAAAAAGATTGTGTGGACAGCTGTGTGGGTCTAGAGCACAGGACTTTGGGGAACTTCATGAGTCACTATGTTGAGGCACCACTCAACATCACCTTAATGGAAAGGTAAGTATTTACTAGAAGCTGGCTATGACCTCAGTGATTTGATGAGTGTATAGTTGCAAAGATTGTCTCTGTAGGCCAGCTGCAGGATCAGAGCAGCCGCATGTACAGTGAGTGAACTGGTCTATGAAGATCCAGCACTGCTGTGTAGGAGGTACAATTGTTGGCAGATGAGACTGCTGGATAAGGGGACACATCACGTGTATCTATTCTCTACCATAGCCAGGTATCTTTCATCTTCCTACCACTATTAATGATGACCAAATAGCTCCCTCTGAAAAATGAAGTTTTCTCAGCATCTGCTTCCCACAGATGGCAAGCTGCAACATCAGTAATGATTTTGACCAGTAATCATTTTGTAGGATGTAACGTGTTGCAGATTGGAACATGAAAAAATGAAATAAAAAGTTTTTTGTTTGTTTTGTGGATTTCCCCTGGCCCTCCTCCTTCTTCCTCTTTAAGTTCCAAGGTGGTTAGAAAAACTTTTTTGTATCTCACATAATTCCCAGCATTTTGATCCCTTCCTTTTATTTAAAATGTTGTTTGGAAAATTAATGTACTTTTTCAACAACAAAAATCTATTGTTTTCATTTTTTATATATATCTGCTTAGAGTACTGCATACAAACCTGTTTTCCCACTTTCCCTAGGTCTCCATTTTCATCTTGCTTCTTCTTCTCAGTAGGTTATATACAGTTTAAAAGATGAAGAATAGAATGCCTATTTGTAACATGCAATTTATCATAATCTATCCCAAAAATTCAAACTTATTTCTTCCATGTCAGTTCATTATTCAACCATTATTTCAAAGCCATGATATATTTTCTGCATGACTTGGTTATAATTTAGACTTTATTTTGAACATGGCTACATTTCAGTCCAGGAAATTCTTTTATGTTTAATTCTAAACTTATTTGCTATTTGTCTTTTTATTTATAACAGGCATATTCACTTTACCTCTTTAAACCAAGTTGTAGAACGGTAATCTAACTCTTAAAACTATATTAAGACTTCAAAATGTGGTGATTTGTGTGACATTTTTGTTTTCTGAATCTTTAATATTGCATTTGAAGGAGAGATTTTTACAACCTTTTATGAGTGAAGAAACTAAAACCAGCCAAAGAAACTTCATAGTTGTAACTTGAAAATATGATGTCACCAAAATGGCAATATGGTAGAAAGTAAGAAAGCTTGGGGAAAGAACATTAGTTCAAGGTAGACGCTTTCATTTAATCTGGTATTCTTAAGGATGTCAATGATGCAAACAGGTGAGCTTGTGTACAGGGCATTGGGGAAGTGTCCAGGGAAGTTACACACAGAAGACAGATCTTTAAATCCACTGTGAAACTCTTTTCTTTTTCATTGTTTAAATTGTATAAATTTCTTAGGGAAAATTATTTTATGGAAACAATAGTCATGATTAATCTAAGTCACATTTGCAAAAGTGAATACCATTTTTATTGGGAAATACTGTTTAGAATGGACTGCACTTATAAAGAGTATGAAGTAAAGAAAAAATAAAAATAAAATAGTACCCCTAGAGAATTTATCTACAAGATCTGAATCAGTGTTTAAATATTGTCTTTGGACCCTTAGCAAAAATAGAAAGAATAGAAAGCTTTAATGACATGTGTTCTAAATATTAAATACCTTTCATATACTGTTCTGTTCAACTGTCACAGCAATAATCTTAGATGACATATAACGCATGTGGGTGTATTATATGACCTCTATACAAGTTACTCGGGCTAGGGAGGTTGTGTGGTAATTTCATAACAGAAGAGTTCACAGTCTTGGGCAAGAGGCAGAATAGGCCTTCAGTTCCCTCTTCTCCTTGCTTCCTAATAAAAACTTAAAAGGAGAATCCCAGGTCACACATTAGGAATGAATGTCACTCTGGAACAAGAGCAGCTTTGGAGATCAATGGGCTTAGAGAAGATGTCCGTTCATCCAGAGGAAGGTAAATCACTCATTGCTGTTTTCTTAAGAAAGTAAAGTCTCACTTATTATGTTCATCCTTTTGTATCTTTCACAGAAATCTGCTCTCAAAGTTAAGAATGTATGAATCACAGAAATGTGACTACATATATTTTCTGAGAAGTTGTAAAAACAATCTCTTAACCAAGAATGAGACCTTTAAAGCTGAGAAACCAAATAAATATGAATCAAGTGAAAGGAATAAAAAGATGTCAAGCAAGGGTGATGAGGACACAAACGGATTGTACTATCAAGAAAACATGTAAAGCTATAAAAGCCCAGAGGAATGCATCAGTCTGCAGAGGTTAGAACAAATCAATAATTATCCCCATACAAGGAAGACTGACTAGGGGGAAATTGAGAGAGAAGTTTTAGAATGGATTTTAAGGAAAGCTCACTCTATTAAAATGGTGTTTTTAGAACAATCTATTTACCACAGGAAGCTGTGAAAATGCCATCATCAGGACAAGGAAGGATTGGACTCTCAGGACCAGAAAAGCAAGTGCTGGAAGGCACATTAGTGAGAACTGAAGACAGCAGTCTCCTGTTTATTTTTTCTACATAGTTTACAGGGTGTCTTCTCTGTCCTTGACTAAAAGAACAAATGTTGAGAGATGTAGTATTGTACGCAGGTGACTGAGTTGATTCTGTATGCCCTCCAAAGTGACCATGCTTAGCTCATTCGAATACCACAGAGAATCAGAGTCATGGTGGTTGTTTTTATAGCAAAAGACCCGGAAACCGGAAAAGGGAATAACACTCGAAATGTATATAAGAAATACTCAAGTTAATAATAATAAAAAAGACTTTTTCTTTCTCTAAAATATAAAATAATACAAATCTAATGACATACATTCCAATGTGACAAGTTTACAAAGATAATCTCTCAACTATCATACAAGGTTAAATAGATTTATTTTTCTGTGGACATACAGGTTCTCTTCATGAAAACTATAATTACTTGCAACAGACATTTTTTAACTTGTTAACCAATCTAAACCAGGCTAATTCTCTCCGATGTAGTTATTTTCATTGTTGTCACTATACTATAGATTTACTTAGTATATCAATAGAATTAACTATTCATTTTTAAATTGAACATATGTAGTTTCTGATTTTGTTATGTTTATTAAATCTTGATATAATATAATTAAATTACTGAAAGGTGGAACAAAATCTGAATTATTTTATCCACTGAGGTCAAAACTGTTTGGAAATTTTACTTATAATAATACAAGTACTATAGAGAGAAAGCTGAGATCCCACATATACATACTCAAATATATTACCAGATACTTTTGAAATTTTGACAAGATAAACCTTGGGATTAAAGAGGATATTTTCTAAGAAGTATAGTAGGTATACAATATTATGGAAAAAATCTCTAATTTTATGGCTCTAAGTATCTTTCTGCTCACTCGTTAGGATATTTGCTAGAGCAGTTTTGGTATTCTCCTCTGTGAGAGGATGCACCTTTCCTATCTGAGTTCTATGACTTCATCCACTATCTTTTAACACAATATGCCTTATAGTAAGCAATGTCTAAAACAGAGTATTCCCTGTGTTACCATAGTGATGTTCCCTTCCTGGGCTACTGTTACATACAGAATGTCTCCTCAGTAGATTAGTTTGTATTATTTCCTCCAAAGGTATATTTTATCTCTTTAATTCTTATCTGACTCCTTCTGATCTTCATACCTTTGATTTAATGGGTACTTTTTAATAATTGGCAAATGTTCCTTTAGCCTCAGCCTAAACCAAAATATTGATCATTGTTTATCTTCACCCTTAAAATAATAAAATAAAATCGTCCATCATATACATGAAATCCCTTATTTCTGTACCTCTGTTCTTTTCCTCTGGAACCATATCAATTCATTCATTCCAGCATTAAATACGTCCACCTGCTCCGAGTTTCCATCATGTGGCTTTATATTCTTCTGTCATGTTCCTCTACTGGATCCAACAGAAAAATCTCATCAAGAGAATACCTAATGTGCAGCTGCAGGCACACAAAGTCCCATCTCTTCCTATACTCTGCTCCAGACTGCACTTGTTGTTTGAACTTCTAGAAGAATGAACACATTAAAACTCAGTCTTCTGGAAGCTGTAAGGATGGCTCAAGTTTATTGGTGGGATTGCAAGCTGGTACAACTACACTGGAAATCATTCTGACGATTCCTTAGAAAATTGGACATAGTACTACCTGAAAACCTAGCTATACCACTCCTGGGCAAATACCAAAATGATGCTCTAACATATAACAAAGACACATGCTCTACCATGTTCATAGCAGCCTTATTTATAATAGCCAGAAACTGGAAATAACAAAGGAAGGAATACAGAAAATGTGGTACATTTACACAATCGAATACGACTCAGCTATTAAAAACAATGACTACATGAAATTCACAGACAAATGGATGGAACTAGAAAATATAATTCTAAGTGAGGTAAGTCAATCATAAAAGAACATGCATGATATGTACTCACTGATAAGTATATATTAGCCCAAAAGCTCGAGATACCCAAGATACAATTCACAGACCACATGAAAGTCAAGAAGAAGGAAGACCAAAATGTGAATGTTTTAGTACTTCTTAGAAGAGGGAACAAAAATACTCACAGGAAGAAATAGGGAGAAAAAGTGTAGAGCACAGACTGAAGGAAAGGCCATCCAGAGACTGCCCAACCTGGGTATCCAGCCAATATACATATGGCCACCAAACCCAGACAATATTGTCGATGCCAAGAAGTGTATGCTGACAAGAGCCTGATATAGCTCTTCCCTGAGAGAGCTCTGCCGTATTCTGACAAATACAGAGGCAGAGGCTAACAGCCATTGAAATGAGAACTGGGTGCCCAGTGGAGGAGTTAGAGAAAGAATTGAAGGAGCTGATGGGTTTGCAACCCCATAAGAAAAGCAACAGTATCAACAAGCCAGTCCAGCCAGAGCTCCCAGGGACTAAAGCACCATCTCAAGAGCCTACAAGGATGGACCTATGGCTCCAGCTGTATATGTAGCAGAGAATGGTCTTGCTGGGCATCAATGGGAAGAGAGGTCCTTGGTCCTGTGAAGGCTCAATTTCCCAGTGTAGGGGAATGTCAGGGTGGGAGGCAAGAGGGAGGGAGTACATGGCTGGGGGAGCCCCCTCAAAGAAGCAGGGGTATGGGATAGTGCATTTTTGGAGGGGAAACCGGGAAAGGGGATAATATTTGAAATGTAAATTAAAAAATCCAATAAAAGAAAAAAAAGAATAAGTACTGTTATTGAAGAGAATCCAAATTCAATTCCCAGCACCCAAATTGGATGGATCACAGCTGTCTATAACTCCAACAATGCCCTTTTCTGGACTCCACAGTTGCCTTTATTCAGCTACACATAGAAACACAGACACATATGCAGACACATAGTCCACAACAGACACACACATACACACACCTGTAAATATGTACACAGAGACACATAAACACACCAAAATTATTTCTTGTATCTTAAAAACAACACAACCTTCCTATTTGTACTCAGTGGGTTTTTCTACTGAGTAGTTTAGTACCTAAATAGGGCCTACTAAACTACTACAGAAGAGGCCACATTTAGCAATTAGTTAGAGCAAAATATCGTCATGTAAGGAATTAACTCTCCAATATGATCTGACTCTATTCTTAAAAACCTGGTCCTCAGTCTATTGTAAATAACATTGAAAACGGTTATGCATTGCAATTCAAAAGTGTTACAATTTTCAGGACACTCTATACTCAATAAGTCCTATCCAATGAGCATTTTTGTTCATTTATTCAAGATTTACACAAGGTAAATTAACACTTACTGATCACTCGATAACCTGCAAGTACATGTGAATATTAGGATAATCTTGTGAAGTTAAAATTAATCACACTTTTTTTTTTCCGGGGCTGGGGATCGAACCCAGGACCTTGCACTTCCTAGGCAAGGGCTCTACCACTGAGCCAAATCCCACACCCATTCAGAGCCTGCCCCACATGTGGCCCATACATATACAGCCACCCAATTAGACAAGATGGATGAAGCAAAGAAGTGCAGACCGACAGGAGCCGGATGTAGATCGCTCCTGAGAGACACAGCCAGAATACAGCAAATACAGAGGCGAATGCCAGCAGCAAACCACTGAACTGAGAATAGGTCCCCCGTTGAAGGAATCAGAGAAAGAATTGGAAGAGCTTGAAGGGGCTCGAGACCCAAAAAGTACAACAATGTCAAGCAACCAGAGCTTCCAGGGACTAAGCCACTACCTAAAGACTATACATGGACTGACCCTGGACTCTGACCCCATAGGTAGCAATGAATATCCTAGTAAGAGCACCAGTGGAAGGGGAAGCCCTGGGTCCTGCTAAGACTGAACCCCCAGTGAACTAGACTATGGGGGGAGGGCGGCAATGGGGGGAGGGTTGGGAGGGGAACACCCATAAGGAAGGGGAGGGGGGAGGGGGATGTTTGCCCGGAAACCGGGAAAGGGAATAACACTCGAAATGTATATAAGAAATACTCAAGTTAATAAAAAAAGAAAGAAAGAAAATTAATCACACTTATGCTAAAGAAATAATTTGCTCAAGTTCATACAAATAGAGACAGAGCTGGAATTCTATATTACTGTTTTTCCAAAGTATTTATTAAGTAGATGTCCTGCTTACTAAAACAGAATATTTTGGGCATAGGTGTGAATTACAAGCCAGGTTTTCCTCAAGGAAATTACATTATAGTTCAATAACAGAAAATCTCTAATCTTGTTGACCCAGGCTTCCACTAAGCTGTTCAGACAGTGTCACATTCTGAGGCTTAGCTGAGAGTCCACATTGCTCTGCACTCTGTCATGGTGTCCAGCAGGGCATTTCCCCTCTGATTGTGTCCTTCAGAATCCATTAAAAACTTAACTTACATAGTGAAAACTTCCCTCCTAGGTCATCATCACCATCAGAAATTGAGGAAAAATACACTGTCTTCTGCTTTCTGCAGGAGATGTTTAGTGTAACCACAGGCAAGTGACAAGAAGAATAAGATTTGAATTGAGTGTCTGCTATTGGTCTGTTACTTTCTAACAAACTGTTTCGGGTTTCTTGTAATAGAATAATAAATTAAATTTTAGTGATTCATCAAGCATTCTTTTGTGGTTTTAGAAATAAAAAGAAATCCCAACACTGTGTTTTTAAAAACTGTGCAAGAGAGGCACTCCCATAATCAAATTGCTGCTGGATGAATGCTTCTAATATAGTTTATGAACATAAGACTCAGTCACAGGACCCCACTGCTTTGCAGCTATTTGTATAACAGAGAAGAACCTCACCTAGAAAACAAGTCTGGATAGCCTAGCTGATATGTCCAAGTTATTTAAGCCTTGCCACTCGGCTGCATCTTTAAAGACCAAACTAACAACAGCAGCATCTGCAATGATTGCTTGTCTAGGAGAATAGTTAAAATAAACTGAAAATTTTACAAATAATAAAATACTATTACATTTGTAGTATCTTATTATTATTTCATTTTTAATTATTTATATAATTTTTTTAAAGATCGCAATATAATCACATCATGTCTCTCTTTTCTTTTGTTTCACCTAAAATCTAACATATATATCTAAATCCTCTTTCAAGCCCGTGGCCTCTTTGTTCACTAATTGTTGTTACATGCAAACATGTATGACGTCCTGTTAGTATGATTGTCTGTTAACATGTTCCATTGAAATGTAATCAGAAATTGACACTGCAAGTCAGTGCTCCACTTCTAACCGACTCTAATAAGGGCTGTAAGGAAGCCCAGAGAAACTAAATGACTTCCTCACCATCAAAGCGTCAACGCAGAAAATGTTACATGAAGTTGTGTGCTGTCAGATTTTTATAGCCATATTTTGATTGTTTTTTTCAATTAGTTATTTTGTTAGTATTGGCTTATACATATATATTTAAAATCATACAGGCATTTATTTGTTTCACTTAGAATTACTTACAAAAGCAAAGACATTAGAATAACCATATTTTGATTGATGAAAGAATTGGAAGTAATACACAATGGAATTTTATCCATGCAAAAGTAAAAATACTCTACCATTTACACGAAACTGAATGAATCTTGAGAAAATTATGCTAATTGAAATGTTCCAGATACCAATACACAAAGTTTTGTGATCTGATTTAAGTCCGTATTATTAAATTATAGGGATAAAGAATGAAAGAATAGCCATTGGAACTTAAGAAAAAAGAAAAAATAGAAATGCTGGCCAAAGGGAACACAAATTGAATTGCAAGTGAAACTCTGAGGAATCTAACATATAACATATAGCAAGCTGTAGTTATATATCTATCATATATGTGTCTGTACATATATATACATATATTTACATATATATACAAATATACATATACAGATACACACACATATATGTACATATATATATATATATATATATATATATGCTTGACATTAATTTTATGTATTCTCACTCAAACACCCACATACACAGAAATCATAACTAAGAGAGGAGAGGTGTTCGCTGTGTAAACTAGGTAGAATGATGACTGCTTATAGAATCACAACAATTTTTAAAAGCAACCATCTTATGTGGATACAGACAGAATATGGAGGGAACCCAAAGATCTTAGAGGGACAGAACTGTCTTGGTTCACCCTCGTAGTCTCAATTTCTGATTAAGAAAATGAAAAAAAATGCAGCAAAATGGAAGGGGTGATAGATGCAGTAGATAGATGGGTGGACATTCATGCTATGCTAAACAATTCAGAAATCACTCTTGTATTTTAATGAGCAACTGGACAATTGTAAGTAAAATATTTACCTTCCAAATAAACCACTCTCATTTCAATGAATAGGAATGAATGGGTTGGTTAGATAAATACAGCTGGTAATAATTGTTTGCAGCAACCATAGCCAGACATAACAGCCAAAGAGATGCTTGGTGATGTCCTCCAACAGTTCTCAAACAGAAGAGCTAGTACAAAAGAGACAAATAAGTAGTAAGATTGAGTCCAATCAAATTAGACATGTCATGAGTATTCTTTTGGACTTGGTAACCTCAGAATGATATTTTCTAGTTCCATTGATTTGCCTAAGAATTTCATGAAGTCATTGTTTTTAATAGCTGAGTAGTACCCCATGGTGTAAATGGACCACATTTTCTGTATCCATTCCTCTGTTGAGGGGCATCTGGGCCCTTTCCAGCTTCTGGCTATTATGAAATGGGTTGCTATGAAAATAGTAGAGCTTATGTCCTTGTCGTATGTTCAAGCATCTTTTGAGTATATGTTCAGTAGTGGTATAGCTGGGTCCTCTGGTAGTACTATGTTCAATTTTCTGAGGAACTAACAGATTGATTTCCATAGTGGTTGTACATCAACACTATCATACAATCCCACCACCAATAGAGGACTGTTCCTCTTTCTCCATGTCTTTGGAAACATCTGCTGTCACCTGGATTTTTCATCTTACCATTCTGACTTGTGTGAGTAGGGATCTTTGGGTTGTTATATTTTGCATTTCCCCTATGACTAAGGATGTTGAGCATTTCTTTTGGTGCTTCTCAGGCACTCAATATTCATCAGTTGAGGATTCTTTGTATAGCTCTACCCCATTTTTGGATATATATATATATATATATATATATATATATATATATATATATATATATTTGATAATAACCCTCTACCAGATGTAGGGCTGATAAATATCTTTTCCCAATCGGTTGGTTACAGCTTTATCCAATTGACAGTGTGTTTCTCTTACAGAATCTTTGCAATTTTATGAGATTGCACTTGTCAATTTTTGATCTTAGAACATACGCAACTGTTCTATTCAGGAAAATTTGTCTGTGCCCATGTGATTGATGCTCTTCCCTACATTTTTTCCTATTAATTTCAGTGAATTTGGTTTTACGTGGAGCTTCTTACAAGGAGATAAGAATGGGTCAATTTGCATTCTTCTACATGCTTGTCTCCAGTTGAACCAGCACCAATTGTTAAAAATGCTCTTTTCTCTACTGGATGGCTTTAGCTCCTTTGTCAAAGATCAAGTGACCATAGGTGTGTGGGTCCATTTCTGGGTCTTCAAATTCTATTCCAAAGATCTATCTGCCTGTCTCTGTACCAATACCATACAGTTTTAATTACTATTGCTCTGCAATACAGCTTGAGTTCAGGGATGGTGATTTCCCCCAGAAGTTCTTTTATTGTGGGGCTAGTTTTTGCTATCCTGGTTTTTTGTTGTACCAGATAAATTTGCAAAGTGCTCTTTCAAGCTCTATGAAGAAGTGAGATGGAATTTTGATGGGGATAGCATTGGATCTGTAGATTGCTTTTGGCAAAAAGGCCATTTTTACTATATTAATCCTGCCAATCCATGAGCATATGAGATCTTTCTATCTTCTGAGATCTTCTTCATAATCTTTCTTCAACTTAAAATTCTTGTCATACAGATCTTTCACTTGCTTGGTTAGAATCACACCAAGATATTTTATATTATTTTTGACTATTATGAAGGGTGTCATTTTGCTAATTTCTTTCTTAGCCTGTTTATCCTTTGAGTAGAGGAAGGCTACTGATTTCTTTGAGTGAATTTTATACCCAGCCACTTTGCTGATTTGTTTTTCAGGCTTGGTAATTCTCTGGTGGGACTTTTTGGGTCACTTAAGTACACTACAATATCATCTGCAAATAGTGATATTTTGACTTCTTCCTTTCCAATTTGTATCCCTTTGACCTCCTTTTGTTGTCTAATTGCTTTGACCAGGAATTCAAGTACTATACTGAATAAGTAGGGAGAGAGTTGGCAGCCTGGTCTAGTCCCGAATTTTAGAGGTATTGTTTCAAGTTTCCATTTAGATTGGTGTTGGCTACTGGTTTGATGTATATTGTTTAGGTATGGGCCTTGAATTTCTGAACTTTCTAAGACTTTACCATGAAGGGGTGTTAAAGTTTGTCAAATGCTTTCGCAGGATCTAATGAGATGATTATGTGTTTCTTCCAAGCTATGTACTCACTAATAAGTGGATATTAGCCCAAAAGCTTAGAGTATCCAAGATGCAACTCATAAACCATACGAAGCTCAAGAAGAAGGAAGATCCAAGTGTAGATACTTCAGTCCTTAGAAAAAGGAACAAAATACTCACAGGAGGTAGAGCATGGGAGGGACCTATGAGAGAGAGGAGGGGGAAGGGAAAGGGAGCAGGTTTAGGTATAGGGGCAAATGGAGATGATATACAGTGGGTCAGGAATATGAACAGATGTCTGTAGAAATGGGGGTTGGGGAACTAGGAGTAGCCACTAGCAATTTCCCAGATGATAGGAAAGCAAGAGGCTCCCAGGACGAAACAGAAAGATTAGCTGAAATGCCCAACAAAGATGAGGGAAAACCTGTAGAGGCCATATCCAGAGGTTAGGCAAGGTACCCGGTTTGGAGTTGAGGCTACCCACTCATCTCCAATTTTTTAACCCAGAATTTCTCTTGTCTAAATGAAATACAAAGACAAAGCGTGGAGCACAGACTAAAGGAAAGGCCCTTCAGAAACTACCCCAGCTGGGGATTTATCACATATGTGGACACCAAACCCAAACACTATTGCGGATGCTGAGAAGTGCTTGCTGACAGGAGCCTGATATAGCTGCTTGTGAGAGTCTCTGCCAGAGCCTGATAAATACAGAGGATGACACTTGCAGATCACCATTAGACTGAGCTCAGGAACTTCAGTGGAGGAGTTAGAGAAGGACTGAAGGAGCTAAATGGGTTTGCAACCCCATAGGAAGAACAACAGTATCAACTAACCAGATCCTCTCAGAGCTCCCAGCGACTAAACCATCAACCAAAGAGTACACATGGAGAGACCCATAGCTCCAGCTTCATATGTAGCTGAGGATGGTCTTGTATGTGTCAGAAGCCCTTGGTCCTGTGAAGGCTTGAGGACCTAGTGTTGGGGAATGCTAGGGCAGGGAGACAGGAGCGGGTAGGTGGGGTTGCACCCTCATTGAAGCAGGGGGAAAGTGGATGGGATGAGGGTTTCTGGAGGGGAAACATTGAAAAGGGAATACATTTGAAATGTAACTAAATAAAATATTCAATTTAAAAAAACAAGCACAAACAAACACACCAAAAAACCCACAAAATTTAGAGATTCCTGATTTCTATATTTTATAAATTGTGCATCTATAACTTACAGGTACCAGCATTCACACCAGCACCCAGAGAGAAAGTGTACTGCCTCCATAGAGGGAGCGACAGAAGGCAGAAATTAAATGTATGCAGACTCAAAATTGAAAGAAACATGGAGAGAAGAGCTGTTAATAAATAAAGTTGTCAAATCCTGTATTTGAAGCAGGTCTGGACTATACACTGAGGAAGCAGGGAGGAAGATCAAGGGGGAGAAGAGAGAGAGAGAGAGAGAGAGAGAGAGAGAGAGACAGAGACAGAGACAGAGAGAGAGACAGAGAGAGAGACAGAGAGAGAGAGACAGAGACAGAGACAGACAGAGAGGGACAGAGAGAGACAGAGAGAGACAGAGAGGGACAGAGAGAGACAGAGAGAGACAGAGACAGAGACAGACAGAGAGAGACAAAGAGAGACAGAGACAGAGAAATCAGTACAATGCAAGCTGTGCTGAGAATATTTACTACAGGAGAGTAAGGTTGAACTTCAAATAATATTTTGAGATCTTTGGGATTTATTCTATAATCATTGGAAAATAAATGGATGCCTCAAATGGATATGATAGTTACTCTAAATTATAAATGAATCAATCTATTATAAAGTATTGGTAAAGATTACAGTAAGGGGCAATGTTTGGAATCAGTAAATGAAGGCCAAGGGAAAGTGACCACTTGAATAATGGAGTATGCCTGTTTCCGGAAATTACATACTAGGCTAATGGCTTTGAATAGGAGGAACTTCTGCCTCCTATGGGACTTCGGGCAGACACCAGGGACATTTTAGCCACTATTGCTACTGACACAGTGAGTAGAGAATAGTAATGTTATTCTCTATGCAGCATAAATGACTGCATTTAACAGCCATGGAATGGCCAGATCTGGAGACAGCATGGGAACAAAGTCTCACCCAGAGAAGTCAACCCTGTTAAATTATGGACATACACTTTCCCATGTATTAGCCTCTGCTGGATTACAGACACAAAAACATGTAGAGAATTAATAGAAGTAGACTGGTCATCAGGAGGAAATCTGGAAACATAACAGAGAACACTGAAATAAATTCACGGAATATGCATCTCAGCAACAGTAAAAAAGGAGAGTACAGTGTTCCTGTGTTTCCTCTCTCTAAGCAGTGATATTTGCAGTATTTAGTTTAGGGGTCTTTAGGAAACCCATTCCTAATGATGATGAGGACGATGAAGACCTCAACGACGACTACAACGACAATGATAACAACGTTGACTATGATGATGAATTTATGCTCTTCCTCCTGGTTCTCCCTCACACAATCCGCCCTTCTTCCCCCACCCACTCTGAGAAGGTAGATCTCCCTCCTTGGTATCTGCCCACCCTGGCACATCAAGTTTCATAAAAATTTAAGCACATTTGCTCTCACTGAGGCCAAATAAGACAGCTGTTAAGACTGAGCTGACTTTTTTCTTTTTTTTATTAACTTGAGTATTTCTTATTTACATTTCGAGTGTTATTCCCTTTCCCGGTTTCCGGGCAAACATCCCCCTAATCCCTCCCCCTCTCCTTCTTTATGGGTGTTCCCCTCCCCATCCTCCCCCCATTGCCGCCCTCCCCCCAACAATCTAGTTCACTGGGGGTTCAATCTTAGTAGGACCCAGGGCTTCCCCTTCCACTGGTGATCTTACTAGAATATTCATTGCTACCTATGAGGTCAGAGTCCAGGGTCAGTCCATGTATAGTCTTTAGGTAGTGGCTTAGTCCCTGGAAGCTCTGGTTGCTTGGCATTATTGTTCATAAGGGGTCTCGAGCTCCTTCAAGCTCTTCCAGTCCTTTCTCTGATTCTTCAACGGGGGTCCCGTTCTCAGTTCAGTGGTTTGCTGCTGGCATTCGCCTCTGTATTTGCTGTATTCTGGCTGTGTCTCTCAGGAGCGATCTACATCCGGCTCCTGTCGGTCTGCACTTCTTTGCTTCATCCGTCTTGTCTAATTGGATGGCTGTATATGTATGGGCCACATGTGGGGCAGGCTCTGAATGGGTGTTTCTTCTGTCTCTGTTTTAATCTTTGCCTCTCTATTCCCTGCCAAGGGTATTCTTGTTCCCCTTTTAAAGAAGGAGTGAAGCATTCACATTTTGATCATCCGTCTTGAGTTTCGTTTGTTCTAGGCATCTAGGGTAATTCAAGCATTTGGGCTAATAGCCACTTATCAATGAGTGCATACCATGTGTGTTTTTCTGAGCTGACTTACTGCTACGTTGTACCCAGGGTTTTGTTCCAGCCTATGCATTCCCTTTGGTTGGTGGTTCAAACTTTGAGAGCTCTCAGGAGTCAGAATTCATTGACTTTTTTTCTTCCTGTGGCCTTTCCATATACCTTCGGGTCCATCGATACTTCCCTATCTGTTCCATTAAATGTCCCTGACCTTCATTTAATATTTGACTATGGGTGTCTGAATGTGTTTCAATATGATGCTATGTAAAGTCTCTCAGAGAACAGTGATGCTAGGCTCCTATCTGCAAGCATAGCAGAGTATTAAGGTAAGTTTTGGGTCCAACATTTTGTGGGTGAGTTGGTTTCCATATGCCTGAACGGACTGTAGGAAGTGACCTCTTCCAGGTCTATGCCCCCACTGTTAGGCATCTCAGTCAAGGTAAGCAAAATTGACTTCTGGGAGCCTCCCCTATCTCAGCTCTCTGGGACTTCCTACAGATACCCCCACATCCACTCTGGGCAGATGCAGATTCCATTCACTCTCCTGGCCATTTGTGCTTCTCTCCTGTCTCCCTATACTTGATATTGCCCCTCCCCCACCTCTCCCACTCATGTCCTTCCTTCCCTCTGCCCCCTCTTCCCCTTCTCAGTGTGGTGCAAGCATCCTTGTGGTGGGCCTTCTTTCTTCTTTAACTTCTTTGGGCTATATCATGGGTGTTCTGTATTTTCTAGCTAATACCAACTTATCAATGAGTACATATCATGTATTTTCTTTTGGATCTGAGTTACCATACTCAGGATGATATTTTCTAGTTCGATCCATTTGCCTGCAAATTCATGATGTCCTTGCTTTTAATAATTAAATAGTATTACATTGTGTAAATGTACCACATTTTCCGTATCATCTATTCTTTGGTGTGGGACATCTGGGTTGTTTGCAGTTTCTCACTATTACAAATAAAGCTGCTACGAACACAGTAGATCTGTCCTTGGGGGTATGATGGAGCATCTTTTGGGTATATGAGCAGGAATGGTATAGCTGAGAGTTGAGGTAGATTTATTTCCAGTCTTTTTCTGAGAAAAAGGCATATTGATTTTTAAATTCTGTACACTATTTTTTTCCTCTCTCTTTCTTTAATTGGATATTTATTTACATATCAAATATTATTCCCTTTTCCAGTTTCTTGTCGGTAAGTCTCCTAACCCCTCCCCTTCCCCTTCTATAAGGGTGTTCCCCTCCCATGCACCCCCTCTTGCACTTCCCCCTGACAATCCCCTACACTGGGGGTCCAACCTTTGCAGAACCAAGGGTTTCTCCTTCCATTGGTGCCCAGCAAGGCCATCCTGTGCTACATATGCAGTTGGAGCCATCGGTCCATCCTTGGGTAGTGGTTTAGTCCCTGGGAGCTCTGTTTGGTTGGCATTGTCATTCTTATGGGGTTGCAAGCCCCTTTAGCTCTTTCACTTCTTTCTCTAATTCCTCCAACAGGGCTCCTGTTCTCAGTTCAGTGGTGTGCTGCTAGCGTTCGCCTTGTATTTGACATGTTCTGCCTGTGTCTCTTAGGAGATCTATATCTGGTTCCTGTCACCATGCACTTCTCAGATTCATCCATCTTATCCAGTTTTGGTGGCTGTACATATATATGGACCACACATGGGGCAGGCTCTGAATGGCTGTTCCTTCAGTCTCTGCTCAAAACTTTGTCTCCCAATTCCCTCCTATGGATATTTTTGTTCCCCTTTTAAGAAGGAGTGAAGCATCTGCATTTTGGTCATCCTTCTTCTTGAGTTTCATGTGGTCTGTGGATTTTGGGTAATTGAGTTTTTGGGCTAATATCCACTTATCAGTGAGTGCATACCATGTGTGTTTTTCTGTGATTCGGTTACCTCACTCAGGATGATATTTTCTAATTCATTCCATTTGTCTATGAATTTCATGAAGTCATTCTTTTTGATACATGTGTAGTAATCCATTGTGTAGATGTACCACATTTTCTGTATCCATTCCTCTGTTGAAGGGCATCTGGCTTCTTTCCAGCTTCGGGCTACTATAAAAAAGGCTGCTGTGAACATAGTGGAGCATGTGTCTTTGCTGTATGCCGGAGCATCCTTTAGGTATGTTTAAACTCCCATCAGCACTGGAGGAGTGCTGTTCTTGCTCCGAATTCTTGACAGTATGAGTTGTCACTTATGTCTTTAAACTTAGCCATTCTGACAGGTGCAGTAGTTACTACTAGTACTACTACTACTACTACTACTACTACTACTACTAATAATAATAATAATAATAGTAATAATAATAATAATAATAATAATACTCACATTTCCCTTTTGGTTAAGGAAGTTGAACATTTCTTTAAGTAATTCTGAGCCATTAGAGATTCCTCTGCGGACAATTCTCTGTTTAGTTCTGTATCCCATTTTTTGTTGAATTACCTGGCTGGTTGATCTCTAGTTTTAAAAGTTCATTATATATTTTGGATATAAGCTTTTGTCAGATGTGAAGCTGGTGAAGATGTTTCCCCATTCTACAGGCTGCCATTTTGTTCTTTTAAGGGAGTCCTTTGCTTACAGAAGCATTTTCAGTTTCATAAGATACTGTTTATTAATTGTGGATCTTCTTGCATGACCCACTGGTGTTCTATTCAAGAAGTTGTCTCGTGTGCCAAGGAGTTCAAAGGTATTCCTCAATTTCTTTTCCTTCAGGTTCAGTGTATCTGGTTTTATGTTGAGGTCTTTGATTCACTAGACTTCAGTTTTGTGCAGAGTGATAGATACGAATCTATTTGTATCATCATGCATGTAGACATCCAGTTATAGCATTATTTGTTGAAGATGCTTCCTTTGTTACACTGTATATATCTGCTTCTCTATCAAAAATAAGTTGTCCATAGATATGTGGATTTATGTCTTTGTCTTCAATTTGATTCCATTGACTAACCTGTTTGTGTTTTATAACAATACCATGCATTTTTACAACTATTGCTCTATAGTACAGTTTGAATCAGGTATGGTGATAACTCCAGATGTTCTTTTATTTTACCGGACTCTTTTAGTTATTCTGGGCCTTTTTCTTTTTCATTTGAAGTTGAGTATTATTCTTTCCGGGTCTTAAAAAATATATGTTGGAACCTTTGTGGAAATTGCATGGGATTTGTAGATTGCTTTTGATAAATGGGATCTCATGAAACTGAAAAGCTTGTTTAAGGCAAAGAATACACATTCTTATATATTTGTATTGCTGATGTTCCCCTTATAAGCAGTTTTCAATATTTCATGATACGATTGTTTCAGATCCATAAGCAAAAGTGATATTATTTATTAGGTATACTATGTAGACATTTTCTAGAATAATAAACTTTAAAGTTTTCATTTTCTCTAGCCAAATTTTGTTTTAATAGCTTGCTCTGGGATAATTGATACCGCATATCACATCTTAAAATTACTCATTCTTCTTGATCAGTTAGTTTCAGAATGTTTAATTCATAAAATCTTTCACTCACCACTTGAGTATGCCAGATACAAAACTGTATCAGATAAAGTGGATTCTCCTTGGTTGAAGTTTATTTTAGGAAAATGCTATGAGTTAGGGAAATGAAGCTAATACTGTTTGGTCGAGGAACAAAATGAGTAAAGAGAGAACTGAGAGACCCCTCCCCCAACTGGCTCCACTGGACATGACAATAACTGTAACACAGGTGATGGCAAGGGGGGAAGTGTACATGTTCAGTAAGAATTGAAAATCTTAAAAAACTGTCAACTGTCTGCATTTTCAGAAAAAACTATGTAAGTATAAAGCTAGTGGCAAAAGAGAAGTATAATTCTTCCTAAGCTAGTAAGGAAACGGATCAGTTGAATGAGAACATGTGTGTATGTGTGCACCTATACATTCTTCTTGTGGTTTCTCTTTGATTTTTCCTATTTTGATGTGTTTCTTTTTATTTTTAGTATTTTTTTAAATTTAAGATTACTATTCCCTATTCTGGAATAGTATTACTGTTCCAGAAATACTTCACCAAACTTAAATGTATCAATCAACCCCTTTTCAAATTGGAGACATGTCAAAACAAACATCATGAAAGTTTTATTTAGATATGGGTTTTGAACAGATGCCAAGTTACTACACAAAACATCCACAAGAACGTTTACCATTTTTTTTAATTGTTCCCAAGCATTTCCTACGTAATTCAACACAGACATAATTCAACACAGAACAGAGAAATGGTGCTCTATTTTCTTTCATTGTGCATACAATTTATATATATTATATGTATATATATGTGTATATATATATATATATATATATATATATATATGAAGTTCAACTAACAAGATGCTAGCTGGTTGGCAGTTTTAAGTCTATAGGTGAGAAATTATCTAACGAAAATGTGCAGGATTTATTCAGCATCAGCCACTTATAAAACCAAGTGTTACTCTGGTTAATAAAGCCCATTGGCCATCAGGCTTCTAGCATATACTTCAGATGCTTAACTCTTGTAGTATTGCTCCCCACTGTAGTTCTCCATGACTAACAGAAAACTGTTGAAAAGTAGTGGCAAACATTTGCAAAAGCAAACAAAATCCCAAGCTTATTATAACCATGAATCTGTGATGGAAATTTATCAAGCCAATTCCTTTCAACCCTTAAGAAATCACCCAAACTGAATTTGCCAATACATTGTGTCTATATCCAAGAGGTATAGTTATATCCATCAGTGGAGCTGCTGAAAATCAATCTTAGTGTTTAGTACAGGGGTGGGCTTGAAAGTTCAACCACCTTTTGAAAAAAAATTGTCTTAAAAAAAGAAAATACCAAGAATAGATTCACTAAATTTATTTTAAAAATCATAAAACGTTTCTTACAAAAGAGCATTACATTCTGCACACTGCTCTGAACAAATGCCAGGCACATGTGGACTATTACCTTCCTCCATGTCCCAACCCTTCCCTGCCCCAATATTACAATGACCACAAAGCAAGTGTTCACAATAATTACACTGGCGGAATGTTTTTAAGACCACCAACAATAAACAGAAAATAAAAGCCACTCACTTTGCTGCTGTTTCAACATTTTAATGTTAGACTTGCCTGCCCTCACCACAAAACAGTTTGTAAGGAACTAAAGCATTACATCTGGTGAATAGCAACGGTTTCATTACAGCTCAAATACAGAACACCTATGAAGATGAGAAATGTTGACTTTTTAAACAGAAGCAGATTTAAGAAAGAAAGAGAGAGAGAGAGAGAGAAAGAAAGAAAGAAAGAAAGAAAGAAAGAAAGAAAGAAAGAAAGAGAGAGAGAAAGAAAGAAAGGAAGAAAGAAAGAGAGAGATGCAGGACTCCTATGATTCTTCACTAGTCTTAGAAAAACTTTCTAGAATATGTCTTTGCACTATAAAAATGAAAAAAAAATACTTGCATCAGAATCCTTCAACATCTGCACACTGCTTCACACCGTTCTGCAGCAAATACTGAGTGTTCTGTATCTGGTCCTGGGTGCCAATAATGGTTATGATCCGATCTTCAGATCCTTCTAAAGGTTCATCAATTTTGATTGATGCTCCAAACTCATGGCACATTTGTTAAATCCGCTGACCACCTTTGCCAATAATAGATACAGCCAAATCGTTGGGAATAGTTAGTTGTGTAGTGATAATAGGTCTGCCACTATGAGCCCATGACCCACCCCCCACATAAGAATAATCATATTCAGAACTGCCCTGTGGTTCATAAGCCATTTGCCATTCTGATGTGCTTCGTGTGTCACTTACCGAGTCCCAAGTTTCATCAGCGTTGAACCCAACCATGGCTTTGTAGCTGTCTCCGAGCCTTCCTCTTCTGTCACATGCCATTAGGTCTCCCCCTCTGGGTGGTGGTGGAGAAGGTAGAGGAAGATTCGGGCTCTGCTGCCAACTTGGCCCCCCAGACCAGGAGGAGGTGGAGGAGGTCCTTGACGAGGGGTCATATCATCATCATCATCATCATCATCATCATCATCATCATCATCATCATCTCCTCTAGAAAGAGGTATGGGACAACCCCACCAACCAGGAGGTATTCTGTCAAAACTACCTCTTCCCTGCATGGGGAATTCTACAGGACATCCTTGGGTCATCAGACATCATGGTTAAGTCACGATAATCATAGGTTTCACCATAAAAGTTGGGATCATAAGGTTGTACATTCTTTGATGGGAGACTCAGATATAAGGTCAAGGATGATCTTGGTGCATTCTACAACCCTGTCAGGTTTTCCTCCAATAAGAACAACTCTGTCAGTAGAAAGAGGGCAAGGAGCATTCCTAAAAAAAAACCTTGATTATTGTCTGAATCTTTTCTATAAGTTCTTTGGTTTTAGTGTCTTTAACACCAATAATTCCTCCTGCCAGACTTTGATGAAATCAACAGTCTTAACTCCCAGTCATTATAACTTCCTTTGTAATGTTGGTTATTTAAGCATTCCACAGCATCAGAATCTAGCGAGACCTGGCTGGTTATAGTGGGTGATGGCAACTGCAGACCGTCTTCCAAGGTAGGGATGATTGTCTTCAGAATTTCTCCAATGATCTCAATATCAGCACTGATACTCAGTATACACTTGGGGCCACTGCTGTCTATGACTAAAATGCTGGCATTGTAGCCTATACAGAGAGCCTTAATAATCTTGCCTCTTTTTCCAATCGTTGTCCCTGAATTATTGCTCTGAAGGAAAAATGCACAATTCAATCATCTAACCAGTATTTCTAGATCTTTTAAAGGCTTGTTCCTCTTCAATATCTTGTGCAGGACATTTTCCAAATTCACCACTGGTTTCGGTGTTGGGGAAGGTTTCTTCTGACTCTTCAGTCTCCAACAATCGCAGGAGTCCTCCATTACCTCCAGTGTTATTCTTTAGATACTTGTTTGCTTTCAAAGGAGAGACAGAAGGTATGTTGATTTGCATGGGATAGGAGGAAGGAGAGATCTTGAAGGAATTGTACTAGGCCCCCCAGCACATATGCAACAGAGGTCTCTTTGTCTGGCCTCAGTGGGAGAGGATACATCTAATCCTACACCAAGTGATATGATACACCAGGACTGGGGGATAACCAGGGAGCACACTCTCAAAGCAAAGGGGATGGGTAGAAGGACTCTGAGAGGGGGACCAGGAAGGAGAGCAACATTTAGGATGTGGATAAATAAAATAATTAATAACAAAATATGAATAAACACTAAAATAATTGGGAAAAGGTAACAATCTTAAGAAAATCCAAGTTTCATAATAAAGGGAATAAAATGATTTGTTCATAGAATCACTAACCTAGAGTGACAGAGGACAAATGCTTTCAGAATGTAAAAATTAAAAACAAACAAGAGTAAAAAAAAAGATGGGGGTTGGGGATTTAGCTCAGTGGTAGAGCGCTTGTCTAAGAAGCGCAAGGCCCTGGGTTTGGTCCCCAGCTCCGAAAAAAAAAGAACCAAAAAAAAAAAAAAAAAGATGCTTGCCCACACATGTATACTACTTGGGAATCTTTGCTGAGTCCCCTAAAGATTTTATTAATAGTTGATTCACACATAAAATGAGCATTTTAGAGGTTAGGAAAGTAAAGCATCCTGGCATGCAGTGGGAACTTAATTACAGTTTCTTTATAAAAAAAGAAGGAAAAGAAAAAAAATACCCTTTATTTTTTCCCCAGCAACACTCTGACTTTGTGGCTGGCTACTACCCTCTCAATTGTGGGGGCATAAACTAAATGATAATGGTGACCTTGTGGATGTTCGATTTTTAAAAAATTATGGCATAATAGCAAAAGCATTCATGCCATATAAAAAAATCAATTCCAGGTAGATTAAAAACCTAAATGTGAAAGGCAAAACCATAAAGCTTTTAGAAGATAATGGGGAAGAATATATTAATGTCCTTAGTGGTAAAGGATTTCTTAAACACAACACAAAGAGCAGTGACTAGAAAGAAAAAGATTCATAAATTCAGTGATGTTAAAATTATGGCTATAATTCTGCCTTATTCTGCCTTTTTCTAAAAGAGCTTTTTAAAAAGAAGTGACAAGTCATAAGCAAGAAGAAGCTATTTGTGATGTGTACAGCTAAGGAACAACTTTTATCCAGACCTCCTATGAAGAAGCCACCTTAAAAACACAACCCAATAGAAACAGGTGAGTGACTTAAAACAAGCATTTCACACATGAGGATGCCAGATATCCAATGAACAGAGAGGAAGCCTGAGTGCTCAGCAAAATGCTGCTCGATAAAGTTAACTGATGAGGAAATAGAGCTACAAGATTCCCAGGCTCCTTGGGAGGGACTGTAAATTGAGATAGAATGTTCAGTATGCTCTGTATCATAACCTGGGAATAGTAACAATGTGTTGCTTCTATTTGCTTCAGAAGGTTTTACTCCCATGGCAAACAGAAATCCTTATTTGAGAGAGTGGAGGACAAAGGTTGGTTACAGAGTGCTTATCTAATATGCCACAACTGTTCTGTTGGACAACAGAAGCCACCTTTCCTTCAAGCAGAAACTTCTTTGTTGTGATTTTAGAATGTTTACAAAGCAGCTATTCAAAATTCTCAAATACTGGAAACAATTCAAATGTTCAATAGCATCAGGATTGAAAAGTCATCATGAACAGGTAACATTAATCTATCTGTAATATGTGCTTGTGGATTTAAAAATAGAAAGCCAAAGAGTATGATACTAAATTTACAAATGGTTCTAAAAATGCAGAATGAAGCATTGTTTAAAAATATGTAGATAAATTACAATGCTATGAAGGAAGCGTAGGTATTCATAAGGGACTTATGGGAGATGTTTCCTCTCTTGTGTAAGATTTGTAAATTCAAGACTTAAACTATTGAACAGTAGTTGGTACACTAACAGAAGAGATTTGGCAGCATGCTAGGGTCTGGGTTCAGGAGAGTGTTCCAAGCATGACTGCCTTGTGAAGCACTGTCTGCCAAAGCTTCTGCCCTGGTTCCCTTAGAAAAAATTCACAGCATGGTCAAGCTTACTAAAGTTTCTAATCTAAATGATCCTTATGCACTAGACTATCTGGAAACACCCCTCTCCTATGCAGAAGAGGCAATACTAATTCTGTATGGCAGCCCAAATCTGCAATCCCAGAGGCAGAGCTAGAAGGATTTCCTGCTGATTTGGGGCTATCCTGGACTACACAGTAAGTCTGAGGTGATCTTGTGATACTTAGTGAGACCCTGATACCAAACGTACAAACAACAAATAAACACAAAACCAATACCAAGCTCTTCCACTGTGCCTTTATATTACCCTGATATGTGAACACTAAGATTAATAGAATTTTTTTCTTTTCTACCAAGAGGTATTTTAGCGATTTGAAACAAACTGAATGTCAGGAACATATATTAGACTGTATTTTCTGATTTCCTGGAGCCCTTGCTGAGAGAGGGCATTCTCCATCTGCATGTCACTTGTTGTTTTGTTGAAAGGATACACTGAGGAAAAAAATGAGAAAAATATAAATTCTCCTTGCATACTTGTGTACACTGGTTGGACATCTATTAAGCATTAAACTGCCAGCTTACAGTAAGTAATGTTAAATAAATCTCCCATTTCTAGACTAGAGCCTTCTATGATTAAAGAAAATATACATTTTAAACAAACAAAAAAAAACAAACAAAACAACAACAACAAAAAAAAAAAAAACACCAAATATGAAAAGCAAAAAAGCCAGAGTCGAAGCTGTCAAGTCAGGCCAGGATTCAGCTCTCTTTTCATTTCACTGTTTTATGGTTACATTCATACACATTTCAAAACGTACAGTCACTGCCTTTTGGCATCAGTGCTGCGCTTAAAGTGGTGATATTTCAAGGAAAACTGAAACGCAAAAGATGCTATGTTGCATTTGTTTAAGGTTCACTCACTCTGACTTTTACATGACTCGTTAGACATTAGCCTCCCTGTTTTGAAAAGGCCAGGTACATCAGGGTTAGGACGTCGGGCGAACACCATTAGTTTGCACTTTATCACTGCCATGCAGCGGCAGAAGGGCCAAATTTTATATTCCACAGGTAATGGGAGATGTCAAAACGAGTTCAGCTCCCGTGCAGTCAAAAGTTAAGAGGGAATCAGGGGTTCTGATTTTAAGTTTTTCCTTTTCTTTTTATCTGCCAATATCTGGCCATAACTCAGTTCTCTGTGAGAATTCAACAATTAATGAATATGAGTACGTTAACAAACTTAATTGTAGAGGTGACTCGGGATTTATTATTAAAAACCTAAGTAAATATAGATGTATTTAAACCTTGCTTCAAATGTTTGATTTAACCTGGATTTTAAACAATTTTAAATATATTGAAATTCTTTTGTGAGAACATCCGTTCGTTAACTCAGGCTCATGTTATTCTGGATATGGCTTCAACACCAATATTCCTCTGCACGGAGCTGTTTCCCATGCCAGAATCTAAGTGCACGCGGCATGCTGCAAAGCCCAAACACTGGCAGTTTATTTGGGCACCGAGCAAGGATTTTATCTCACTTCATTACATCTTATCATACTTTTCATTTTTCATCCCACTCTGGTAGGCTCATCTTCCTCGCTCACTGCCAGCGGCTACCGGTCTGCAATAAGTCTCAGCTGCAAGCCCACTCGGAAAGGATTGAATGAGTGGGAAGGAAGTAGAGCGAAGCAGCAGCTTCTGCTCGCAGTCTTCATAGCTTTGTTACCATCCCCGGGTGGCTTCCGGAGAGAACACGAATTATGTCAGGGTATGTGGGTTTCGTCTCTGGCTTTGGAACGAAATCAGGAGAAACATTAGTATTTCTAGCATCAGAATTCTCATATTTACAAATCAGTCAGTAGGGGACATTTAATGGTAGAGTCTTTTCTGAATATCAGGCAAATAATAATAAATTGTTAAAGCTCTCTTCCAAACCCACCTTTAGCTATACTAAAGTCACTCCAGTGTAGTAGTTTAGATCCCACTTACAGTTTGGACATTGTATTTCTTTTCAAGTAGATATTTGTTTATTGGTTTGTTTGTTTTCCCTTATGGTATTTTATTTAGTTTTAGTTTTGGGAGACAGCATTTCATGTAGACCTGAATAGCTTCCTTTAGCTAAGGATGGAATTGTAATCCCCCTGTCCTGCTTTACTGATGCTGAGACCATGGTCGAATGCCACCTCACTCAGCTTTGTGATGTTTAATTGCTACCTCTGATTTCTAGGTAAGAGGTATCTACATGAGATTCACGTTTGAACAGAATTCATGAAGCAGATCACTTCTCAGCCATAGATTGTCACCATCTGATCCTTCAAAGGCTTGAATGATATTAAGCATCTGGAACAATTAGAAATTCACTCTCCCTACCATTTTAGGCTAGATGGTTGGTCTACCTTAAGACTGGACCTATGTCACTGTCATGTCCATTTTTCAGGCCTGAGTGGGGAATGGAAATTTACCGCCATCTTTCCCATTTGTCCAGTTGATGGTGTATATATGTACATGTATGTCTGTACGTGTGCTTTAAATATAAGTCTGGAAGAGATATCATCAGTAACATATGTAGCATTGCTTCTGTTTCTCTGGAGAAGAGTCACTAGTGCATTTTAAGAACCCTGGACATTGAATATTTTTGGAAACCTCTTAAGTCCTTATATGATATATAAACTCCATTTCATTAAAACATTTCTGTTATCCTGTATTTACCTCTAGTCTCTATTTTACTAAAACACAAGAATGAGTGACTGCTACTTGGAAGGTGCTTCTAGCTCCTTCTTAAAGAAAAGGCATTTAAGAACAAGGCAAGTGAGGTGGATTCTTAGAACCCTGTATTTTGCGAAGTGTATGGGAGCATCCACAAGACACTGACTTTACAGTTTAATGGTAGCTGTGGCAAGAACTCTACTATAACTACCACACAGGTGGAGTGCTGCCTCATGATGGCTACCCAGAAGTCTCTATCTATCTTCGGGTCCAATTATCCACTGATTGCTTCTCAACTCCAAACTCATTTTTCCCCCTGAGATCCGTGTCTTGCTCCTTTCTTAGCTACAGTCATGTGTGGCTGGTAGACAATAGGCATGTGCAGGAGTTATTCTCTCTTCCTGACTTAGCCTTCTGCCTTTGTTCTTGTGCTTTCCCATGAGGTTTGTAAACACAGACCACCCTACTCACAGTGTCTCCTGGCAAACCTGAAGCTTCTTCCTGGTCACTTTGTTGGTCAGTGTGATGACATTTATTTCCTCTACTATAGTAGTCAGAGAGCACAAGAGTTTGAGACTGTGCCAGGGATGGGTTTCAAAGACTTTCTAAGGTGGTAGAGGAGAAAAAGCCATCAGAAAAAAAATGAGACACAAGATTAGTAAATCAGGACTGATGTAATCTAAACCCCAAGGCGTAAAAGCCTAAGAAAAACAGAATTAATAGAAAAAATATTGGAACTCCAGAGAGGAAATAAAATGCTTCCTCAGCTGAGACTTAATCAGCCTAAGGGTTTTATAGTTGTGATTTGTGTCTCTATTTCCTTTTCTAGAAAACTTTTAAATATTTAAAGCCTTACAAGTTCTCCTCTAAGCAGAAAGGTCATGAAAGAGAAGATGAAAGATTAATCTCCCAGTGATTACAAGATATGGTTTTTTAGTCCACATTCTTAGAACAAGACTAACTCCATTTTCCTTGGGGTGAGGATGATGTGTAATCGCTCGAAATTCTGAGATCAGTCACCAAGAACTGTTCTGCTCTCAGTTGTTTATGTTCAGAGATCTTCAGAAAAGAGATTTATCAATATGTTTCACAGTCAAGTTTAATATAATGGCCATTAAGGATGAAACTTTATATTTTTATTTTTTTAAAGACTTATTTATTATTTAATGTATATGCGTACACTGTAGCTATCTTCAGACACACCAGAAGAGGGCATCAGTCCCACTATAGATGGTTGTGAGTCACCATGTGGTTGCTGGGAATTGAACTCAAATCCTATGGAAGAGCATTCAGTGCTCTTAACTTCTGAGCCATCTCTACAGCCCCCAAACTTTATATTTTTAACTCACACTCAATTAGTCCAATTGGATGCATTCCTCAAACCACGTGCATTCAAGGTATATAGTCAGATTTCCTGCCACTCTCTGGTTCTTTTTTTCAGAGCTGGGGACCGAACCCAGGGCCTGTGCTTCCTAGGCAAGTGCTCTACCACTGAGCTAAATCCCCAACCCTCCTGCCACTCTCTGATTACAGATGATTTAACAATTTCTGATGTTGGCTACATTTCTTAAGAAAAAAAAAGGTGAAATTGTGAGTGAAATTAGGAGTGAGAACAGTGCTTAAAAGTTGGGGCAATTTATCATCTTGGGAAACATTTGGCAGTGGCTAGCAGCCATTTTGTTATAACAAGGGTGGAGGTGACTGATATTTACGTAATAGATGCCAGAAAAATTGTAACGCATAATTTATCTGACCCAAAATACCTATATTGAAACATTTTAAAAATTATTGCCTGAAGGATGCTTAACAGAGACAAAGTGCGGAATAACACAAATACAAGATAAAGTCAGCCCATGAAGTTATTCGGTTCATCAGGAATCCTACAGGTTATGTTTCTAAAGAAAATCCTATAGCCGAAATCCCCCAAAGATATTTTGACTTAAATCAAATGAATATCTTAATTCTAATTACCAACAGGCTTGGTCTATTTAAACATAGATGCAAAATTGGAAATAATAATTAGAAATGCTGATTATACAATGTTCATAATATGTATCATCTACCAGCTCTACCCAAGTCTTAATCCATTGGCCAAAAGAAGATCATAAAGATGCAGAATGTAGCCTATATTTTGAGGATGGCAGCTTGAAAATGTGTTCCCTTTTGCTTCTAAAATGCAACCGGGAAGCACAATTATTTTCCCACAGGGAATTATTTTGTGTAACAGAGTATGTAACTTGAGCTATGTGAATAACCTTTTTGCCTGAGACTTCAAATCCAATTGATATATTTATTAGCTTACTGTGATATGTCATCCTCTCTGCATTATGCTAATATTTAGCTTTATTTTAGCATTTAAGAGGACTACTTCTCATTCATAAAAATATGTATATTGAGAACTATTTTGTTCTTTTTTATTTCTATGTTTCATTTTACATAAAAACATATCCACACAAACATAAGGATTAAGAATAATGATGGCCTATCACTTCTCTCATACACGGACAAATTACAGAGCTGGAATGCTACAATCTCAGTTATTTTCCTCTAGTAATATATCTAGCATTTACTTGAGTGTCCTGTGTTTTCTAATTTTAAATGTGCAAAACTTTAAGTCAATCTCTGTTTAAAACATTGCTTTAAATGTACCTGAACATTCAATAACATTTCTGGCTCTATCATATCACTAAAGTCTCTGGCCCAAAATACTTCTTAATTCTCTTTATATTTATTTATTGACTTTTTATGTGTATGAGTGTTTTACCACAGTATGTATGCATTAACTACATGCATGCCCAGGCCCTTCAGAGATCAAAAGTAGGTGGGACTGGGGTTGTGAATGACTGTGAATGACAATATGTCAGAATAGCAAGTTAACAAGTTAGCCAACATGTTAGCCCCAAACAGAGCAGAGGTAAGCTAGCTACTAAACAATCCTTTAAGATTTACTGTTATTTATTGTGTGTGTGAGTGTGTGTGTGTGTGTGTGTGTGTGTGTGTATGCACATGTGTATTGATGTGTACTTGTGGATGTGTGTGTGCACACATGCCCCAGAAGGTCAGGGATTAGTTACCCTAGAGCTGGAGTTGCAGGCAGTAGTGAGTTGCTGACACTGAAGAACAAGATCAGTCCTCTGAAAGAGCAATATTTCCTCTTAACTGTTGAACCATCTCTCCAGCCCAACAAATTTTGTTAGCACAGGGGAAGTTAGGATTGTCTAGTGTATCTTTTTGATTTCTTATGTTTTTCAAATAAGAAGAATGAAAATATACAGATATCATTTCAAAATTTCACAGGGAAACCATGCAAAGAGCATAAAAAGCATTTATTAAATGGATATTGAAGTGTCACAGCTGAGTCCCCAACTGTGAGCTCCCACATTTGCTTGTTTCTGTGCTTTGACAGGACAGGCAAAGTGTTAGTGAAAAGGCTCACAGAGATACACTCAGGGTTGTATAACTCTTCGACAGATAAAAATAAAAGTATTTTTTCTGCCCTCAGATAATCCTTTTTAGTTTGCTGTATAGATTTTTAAGCACATATCAGTCCACAGAGAAGAGCTTCATTTTACAATGTAAGAAGTACCTTGAATTTTGTCTTCCAAAGAGGAAATTTCCCAATCAAGTTCATAATTTTGTAGCACACAATATTATTATATAAATATTTTCTAAAGCATGATATCAAAATATTTTATTAATTATTATGTTGAACTCCTTCTCTGAGCTAGGCATCCTACATTCATTATTACATTGAATATCACAAATTCATTACAACTTATCACAAACATATCATATATGTGTTTCTATATTGCTAACACAGATAAGAAAATCAGTATAGAAAAAGCAACGTGCTGGGTTGGGGATTTAGCTCAGTAGTAGAGCGCTTGCCTAGCAAGCGCAAGGCCCTGGGTTCGGTCCCCAGCTCCGGAAAAAAAAGAAAAGAAAAAAGAAAAAAGAAAAAGCAACATGCTTATCCATGGACACACACGTGACAGATTTAGATATAAAACTGGTCCTACCTGTCTCCTGAGTTCTTCAGTTGTCTTTGCACTTTACTGATACTCCAACAAAATGCATGGGCAGAAATGTCAGCACAAAACCAATCTGAATATCTGACAGCCATTTAATTTAACAAAGCAATACAATTGGTATTTCTATTAACTCCCAGAATCAGAGGACCTATAATAATTGTTATGTGAAATTTCTTAAGAAAGAACGTCAATATAATAATACAAAGTAAGACCTTTTCAAAGAAGTAGAAATTTCCAATTCATAATCATGTTCTCTGAGCCCTGCATTTTAGAGCAATATTAATCCATACTAGTCATTTCTAACTGTAGAGAATACAAGATACCAGGTAGGTACTTCAACCCGTAGTTATTATCACAACATGTAAATACTGTTTGTTTCAAATATATACACACCAATGATGCAGTTTGATTTCTAAATTAAGTGTAAAATTAACACTATAATAATGAATAGACTCATTACAGCAATATACAGTGAAGATTCTTCAGTGACTATACTCCATCTCTGAACATATGTCATTTACTCTACTTCCCTTGGGATCTTGTCAGATGATGTGGTGTCAACATGATGAAATGCAATTCAGTAAATCAAAAATTTGTGACATTGCTTTGGGCTACATAAAGGCTGCATAAACACAAGCACTGCGATGCTGGACTAGTCAATCTGGAACCTGGCATGACCACTGGGTGTCTAGTAGATGAGTAGCTCAAACACTTTGAGTATTCTGAACAAAGAAACAGTTCACTTCCTAGGTGGAACACAGTTTCAGAATCCAAAGTTTCGTCACATTGCTTAAAGTGATGTGCAATTTAAACCTCCTTATAAATTAATATTTCTGAAAAGTGCATTCCGTACTTTCTAACTGTGGTTGTTCATTAGCGAAGCCATAGAAAGAAAGACCACAAAAAAAAGACACACAAACAAAAACATAAAGGCTCATTATATGAAAAGTTGTATATTGCATGGTAAAACCTCAGAATAAACCACAGACCTATATCTATCTGGGAAATTAAAAAATATCTTATGTTTATGGGTATTTAGCATGCAGTATATTTGTGCAACATTGTATGCAGGACTGAAGAAGGCCAGAGAAGTTATTGGATTCCCTAGAACTGAAGTCAGAGAGTCTGTGAGCTGCAAATGTAACCATCACTTTAATGCTGAGATTTTCTCCAGCTTCTATTACCTGAGTTCTTAAAAGGGTGTCAAAAACATGCATTGGAGTCAATCCTTCAAGAAGTATTTACAGGAAAACTTGTTAACCACGTGTAGAAGTAAGAATCAGCTGCCTGTTTCTCACTCTATGCAAAAATTGATTCAATATGGATCCAAGATTTTGATAGACATCACAGAGCTTTGAAACTGCAAGGTAAATAGGTCATGATGTAGGCATAAATGAGGGCATTCTAAAAAGAATTCTAGTAGTTTAGGAAACAAGAACCAGAATTAACAAATGACTTTGAATTACACGCAAAACCTTCTACAGAAAAAAAAGAAAGAGCAGAGTAATCAGGTATTCTTCAGAATGGAGGAAAATATTTCCAGTTATACCCTTAACAGGGCAAAGATAAAAAGAAAATATAAAGGATTCATAAAATCTATGTTCTCATTTCTCATAAAAATTTTCCATCAGTAAATTAACTGGGCAGACAGTTCTCCAAAGAAGAAATACACATACCCTCCACATAAATGAAAAATTTGTTCAGCATCCTAAGCCACATAGGAAACAGAAATCAGGTACTCTGAGATTCTATCGACTCCGGTCAAAATGGGTATCATAAATGGAAAACAATGACAGCATGTATCTGTCAAACATTCAGCCCATACATAACCGCTATGAAGACAACTACAGCCAAGGCACTTGGAGAATAAACATGGATATGTTTCTAATTACATAAATAAATATTAAGTAACACAGTTACCTTTCCATGCATCCTCCACCCCTATACCCAGAGAAACTGACTAGATGCTGGCACTGATCACTTACACTATCTATTTAGATATTGGGACTTATGTTTCAATGCCCAGTATATGATTTTATTACTCTCCACTCAAAAGAATATCTTTCCCTAAAGTGTCATTAAAATTCATAGACTATTGCTGCAATTTTCATTTATTTTGATATAATATTATATAAATAGAATACAACGTGTTCAACTCTTTTCCTGTTGATAAGCACATTTTTACAGTGTTGTTTTTTATAGAGGTTTATTTTTTATAGTGCATTGCTGTCATGAACAGCATGGCTACAGCATACATATTACCTGCTTTATATAAGAAGCTTCCTTTACCTATGCAAGATGGATTAGCATTTTTAGTGGAGAATCAAAATATTTGACGTCATAGGATATAAACTTATAGAAAGTGTTTCGTTATTCTCTAAACTTACCAAGGAGCTTATAGTAGATGCAAAGTCTATGAACTCCAGTGCTGCATTTGCTCAAAGTCTGAATAGTTTTCCTCAAATGATATGAAAATGATGTAAGCCATTCTCTGTGCTTATAGTCAGAAACATCTTCAGGCACAATTCCCATCCACGTCTCCTCCAATGTGAAACTTGCTCCTTGCCAGTGAACTTTCCACATTTTTCCTCCCCTGCCTTTTTGTTTTTGGTGCTTCCCCCGTTGGTTTACACTTCAATAACCCATATTCTTGTCCAAGGAATCAGGATTTCCATTTGCTATTATTTTTGATGAACTCAAAATCTGAAATTTAACCTTGTCAAATGTTCTCAGAATGTTTAAGTGTGTCTAAGATGTTTCCATGAGTGTGTTCTCTAAGATGTGTACTGTTTTCAGTTTAAAAATCCTCCATGTGTCTCCAGGTAGTGTTACGTTTTTCAGAGAGAGTTATTCCTCTACTTCCATTTTTTGAATCTTCCTAACTTCACCTTTTGAAAAGAAAGTTAGGGATAATGGCTGCAGCCACATTTATAGCAGAGGACAGCATTTTCTAGCATCAATAGGAGGAGAAGCCCTTGTTCCTGTGAAGCCTCTTTGCCCTGGTGTAAGGAATGCAAGGATGGTTAGGTGGGAGTGAGTGAGTGGGAAGGGGAGCTTCCTCAAAGAAGCAGGAGGAGGGAGATGGGAGAGGGGGAAAGTGGGAAAGGGGATGACACTTAAAATGTAAATACATAAAATATCCAATAAAAATGCAACAAAGAGATTTTAGAGAAATTAATATATATATGGTTATAACTTTTGCATAAATTAAACTAATGTATAAAAAAGGAAAGTTATATCCAGTTTTCTTTTATGCCCTTGTGGTATGTGTAACACAGGCACATGAGAATGGGGATGACCTTGGTCCTGTGGAGGCTGGATACCTCAGCATAGGAGTGTGAGTGGGTGAAAGAGCACCCTCATAAAAACAGGGGGAATGAGAGAGAGCCGGAATAAGATGGGGGTTTGTGAGGAAAAGCCAGGAAGGGGAATATTATTTGAAATGTAAATGAATAAAATGATTAAAAATAGCCAAAAGATGATGATGATGGTGATTGTGGTGGTGATGGTGGTGGTGGTGGTGGTGATGATGATGATGATGATGATGATGATGATGATGATGATGATAATCCATAAGCTCCCTATGGACAAAAGGACTAATCAGAGGCATGGGTTCTGTTTTATTACCTTTAAGGAAGAGGAACCAGTGAAGAAAATAATGGAAAAGAAATATGACAATACAATGTTGGTCTTAGTAAATGTGAAATAAATGTAGCGTGTCAAAGGAAAAGTATCAGTAATAGCAGCTGTGGGGTTCTAGAGGAGGGTGTGCGAGAAGAGTTTGTAGAAGAAATGAGGATCAGCAGAGTGGTTATGGGAAAGTATCCAGACTTGGTGGTAAACAAAATAGCTAGAAACCATACTAAATTATTCCATTTGCAACCCCAATAGGTGGTGAAGCAGTATTTTCTAATTTGAAGATTCATTTGAAGGGAGGTCCTACAACCTGCTAATATCAGTTCAAATGAATTTTTTTAACAAGTTCCTGAATGGAAGTATGAGTTTGGGAACCTCTGAAGTTAAATTCTGAGTTCTCAATGAAATAATTTGCTGTTTTATATCTTCTTTTATTGGATTTTTTTATTTACATTTCAAGTGTTATTCCATTCTGAGTTTCCCATTCATAAGGCCCCTATCCATCCTCCTACCCGATCTACTGCAAATGTGTTCCCCTTCCCCAACGATTCCCCCTTCCCGAATCCCAGCCCTGATATTCCCCTACACTGTGGGGTCCAGACTTGTCAGTACCAAGGGCTTCTCCTTCCATTGGTGCCCAACAAGGCCATCCTCTGCGACACATGCAGCTGGAACCATGGATTTGTCCATGTGTACTCTTTGGGTAGTGGTTTAGTCCCTGGGAACTCTCGTTGCTTGGTATTGTTGTTCTTATGGCATTGTGAGTCCCTTCAGCTCCTTCAATCCTCTCTCTAATTCCTCGAACAGGGACATCTTTCACAGCACAATGGCTTGCTGTTAACATTCTCCTCTGCATTTGTCACACTCATGCTGAGCCTCTCAGGAGACTGCTATATCAGGCTCCTGACAGCATGCATTACTTGTCTTTATCTATATTTTCTAGGCTATGCTGGATCCCCAGGTGAGGCAGACTCTGAATGGCCATTCCTTCAGTCTCTGCTCCATACTTTGTTGCCATATATTCTCCTATGAATTTTTGTATTCCCCCTTTTAAGAAGGATTGAAGCATCTGAACTTTGGTAATCCTTCTTCTTGAGCTTCATATGGTCTATGGATTGTATCTTGGGTAATTTGAGCTTTGGGGCTAAAATCCACTTATCAGTGAGTGCATTCCAAGTGTGATTTTGTGTGATTGGGTTACCTCATTCAGGATATTTTCTAGTTCCATTCATTTGCCTATGAAGTCATTGGTTTTTTTTTGTTTGTTTTTTGTTTTTGTTTTTGTTTTTTTTTTTTTTTTTAGATTTACTAATTTATTATGTATAAGTACACTGTAGCTATCTTCAGATACACCAGAAGAGGGCATCGGATCTCTTTACAGATGGTTGTGAGCCACCATGCGGTTGCTGGGAATTGAACTCAGGATGTCTGGAAGAGTAGTCGGGTGCTCTTAACTGCTGAGCCATCTCTCCAGCCCGAAGTCATTGTTTTTGATAACTGGGTAGTAATTCATTCTGTAGATGGACCATATTTTCTGTATCCATTCCTCTGCTGAAAGGCATCTGGGTTCTTTCCAGCTTCTGGCTATTATAAATAAGGCTGCTGTGAACACAGTAGAGCAAGTGTCTTTGTTCTATGTTGGAGCATCTTGTGGGTATGTGTCCAAGCGAGGTATGGCTGGGTCCTCAGGTAGTAGAATGTCTAATTTTCTGGGGAAACTCCAAACTGATTTCCAGAGTGGTTGTACCAGTCTGCAATCCCACCAACAATGGAAGAGTGTTCCTCTTTCTCCATATCCTTGTCAGCATCTGTTAGCACCTGAGTTTTGATTTTAGCCATTCTGTGTGGAGTGAGGTGAAATTTTAGGCAAATTGACTAGTGTGAGGAGGATTGTTGGGATATTTTTGCCCTGTTGACTATGAATTTTGAGCATTTCTTAAGGTACTTCTCAGTCATTTGATATTCCTCAGTTGAGTATTCATTGTTTAGCTCTGTATCCCATTCTTTTTATTTATTTGTTGAATGAATGAGTTTTTTTTTTTTTATTAACTTGAGTATTTCTTATATACATTTCGAGTGCTATTCCCTTTCCCGGTTTCCAGGCAAACATCCCCCTCCCCTCTCCCCTTCCTTATGGGTGTTCCCCTCCCTACCCTCCCCCCATTTACGCCCTCCCCACCCATAGTCTAGTTCACTGGGGGTTCAATATTAGCAGGACCCAGGGCTTCCCCTTCCACTGGTGCTCTTACTAGGATATTCATTGCTACCTATGGGGTCAGAGTCCAGGGTCAGTCCATGTATAGAATTTAGGTAGTGGCTTAGTCCCTGGAAGCTCTGGTTGCTTGGCATTGTTGTACATTTGGGGTCTCGAGCCCCTTCAAGCTCTTCCAGTTCTTTCTCTGATTCCTTCAACGGGGGTCCTATTCTCAGTTCAGTGGTTTGCTGCTGGCATTCGCCTCTGTATTTGCTGTATTCTGGCTGTGTCTCTCAGGAGCAATCTACATCCGGTTCCCGTCGGTCTGCACTTCTTTGCTTCATCCATCTTGTCTAATTGGGTGGCTGTATATGTATGGGCCACATGTGGGGCAGGCTCTGAATGGGTGTTCCTTCAGTCTCTGTTTTAATCTTTGCCTCTCCCTTCCCTGCCAAGGGTATTCTTTTTTCTCATTTAAAGAAGGAGTGAAGCATTCACATTTTGATCATCCGTCTTGAGTTTCGTTTGTTCTAGGGATCTAGGGTAATTCAAGCATTTGGGCTAATAGCCACTTATCAATGAGTGCATACCATGTATGTCTTTCTGTGATTGGGTTAGCTCACTCAGGATGATATTTTCCAGTTCCAACCATTTGCCTACGAATTTCATAAACTCGTTGTTTTTGATAGCTGAGTAATATTCCATTGTGTAGATGTACCACATTTTCTGTATCCATTCCTCTGTTGAAGGGCATCTGGGTTCTTTCCAGTTTCTGGCTATTATAAATAAGGCTGCGATGAACATAGTGGAGCACGTGTCTCTTTTATATGTTGAGGCATCTTTTGGGTATATGCCAAAGAGAGGTATAGCTGGATCCTCAGGCAGCTCAATGTCCAATTTTCTGAGGAACCTCCAGACTGATTTCCAGAATGGTTGTACCAGTCTGTAATCCCACCAACAATGGAGGAGTGTTCCTCTTTCTCCACATCCTCGCCAGCATCTGCTGTCAACTGAGTTTTTGATCTTAGCCATTCTCACTGGTGTGAGGTGAAATCTCAGGGTTGTTTTGATTTACATTTCCCTTATGACTAAAGATGTTGAACATTTCTTTAGGTGTTTCTCAGCCATTCGGCATTCCTCAGCTGTGAATTCTTTGTTTAGCTCTGAATCCCATTTTTTAATAGGGTTATTTGTTTCCCTGAGGTCTAACTTCTTGAGTTCTTTGTATATTTTGGATATAAGGCCTCTATCTGTTGTAAGATTGGTAAAGACCTGGGCTCTTTTTGGTTGGGAGACCTTTAATGACTGCTTCTATTTCCTTAGGAGTTATGGGGTTGTTTAACTGGTTTATCTGTTCCTGATTTAATTTCGATAACTGGTATCTCTCTAGGAAATTGTCCATTTCCTGAAGATTTTCACGTTTTGTTGAATATAGGCTTTTATAGTAAGATCTGATGATTTTTTGAATTTCCTCTGAATCTGTAGTTATGTCTCCCTTTTCATTTCTGATTTTGTTAATTTGGACGCACTCTCTGTGTCCTCTCCTTAGTCTGGCTAAGGGTTTATCTATCTTGTTGATTTTCTCAAAAACCAACTTTTGGTTCTGTTGATTCTTTCTATGGTCCTTTTTGTTTCTACTTGGTTGATTTCAGCTCTGAGTTTGATTATTTCCTGCCTTCTACTCCTCCTGGGTGTATTTGCTTCTTTTTGTTCTAGAGCTTTTAAGTGTGCTGTCAAGCTGCTGACATATGCTCTTTCCTGTTTCGTTCTGCAGGCACTCAGCGCTATGAGTTTTCCTCTTAGCACAGCTTTCATTGTGTCCCATAAGTTTGGGTATGTTGTACCTTCATTTTCATTAAATTCTAAAAAGTTTTTAATTTCTTTCTTTATTTCTTCCTTGACCAGGTTATCATTGAGTAGAGCATTGTTCAATTTCCATGTGTATGTGGGCATTCTTCCCTTATTGTTATTGAAGACCAGTTTTAGGCCGTGGTGGTCCGATAACACGCATGGGATTATTTCTATCTTTCTGTACCTGTTGAGGCCCGTTTTTTGACCAATTATAAGGTCAATTTTGGAGAAAGTACCATGAGGAGCTGAGAAGAAGGTATATCCTTTTGCTTTAGGAAAGAATGTTCTATAAATATCCGTTATGTCCATTTGGCTCATGACTTCTCTTAGTCTGTCGACATCACTGTTTAATTTCTGTTTCCATGATCTGTCAATTGATGAGAGTGGGGTGTTGAAATCTCCCACTATTATTGTGTGAGGTGCAATGTGTGCTTTGAGCTTTAGTAAGGTTTCTTTTACGTATGTAGGTGCCCTTGTATTTGGGGCATAGATATTTAGGATTGAGAGTTCATCTTGGTGGATTTTTCCTTTGATGAATATGAAGTGTCCTTCCTTATCTTTTTTGATGACTTTTAGTTGAAAATTGATTTTATTTGATATTAGAATGGCTACTCCAGTTGCTTCTTCTGACCATTTGCTTGGAAAGTTGTTTTCCAGCCTTTCACTCTGAGGTAGTGTCTTTCTTTGTCTCTGAGGTGGGTTTCCTGTAGGCAGCAGAATGCAGGGTCCTCATTGCGTATCCAGTTTGTTAATCTATTTCTTTTTATTGGGGAGTTGAGGCCATTGATGTTGAGAGATGTTAAGGAATAGTGATTATTGCTTCCCGTTATATTCATATTTGGATGTGAGGTTATGTTTGTGTGCTTTCATGCTCTTTGTTTTGTTGTCAAGACGAATAGTTTCTGGCTTCTTCTAGGGTATAGCTTGCCTCCATATGTTGGGCTTTACCATTTATTATCCTTTGTAGTGCTGGATTTGTAGAAAGATATTGTGTAAATTTGGTTTTGTCATGGAATATCTTGGTTTCTCCATCTATGTTAATTGAGAGTTTTGCAGGATACAGTAACCTGGGCTGGCATTTGTGTTCTCTTAGGGTCTGTATGACATCAGTCCAGGATCTTCTGGCCTTCATAGTTTCTGGCGAGAAGTCTGGTGTGATTCTGATAGGTCTGCCTTTATATGTTACTTGACCTTTTTCCCTTACTGCTTTTAATATTCTTTCTTTATTTTGTGCGTTTGGTGTTTTGACAATTATGTGACGGGAGGTGTTTCTTTTCTGGTCCAATCTATTTGGAGTTCTGTAGGCTTATTTTATGTCTATGGGTATCTCTTTTTTTAGGTTAGGGAAGTTTTCTTCTATGATTTTGTTGAAGATATTTACTGGTCCTTTGAGCTGGTAGTCTTCACTCTCTTCTATACCTATTATCCTTAGGTTTGATCTTCTCATTGAGTCCTGGATTTCCTGTATGTTTTGGACCAGTAGCTTTTTCCGCTTTACATTATCTTTGACAGTTGAGTCAATGATTTCTATGGAATCTTCTGCTCCTGAGATTCTGTCTTCCATCTCTTGTATTCTGTTGGTGAAGCTTGTATCTACACGTCCTTGTCTCTTCTTTTGGTTTTCTATATCCAGGGTTGTTTCCATGTGTTCTTTCTTGATTGCTTCTATTTCCATTTTTAATTCCTTCAACTGTTTGATTGTGTTTTCCCGGAATTCTTTCAGGGATTTTTGCGATTCTTTCAGGGATTTTTGCGATTCCTCTCTGTAGGCTTCTACTTGTTTATTAATGTTTTCCTGTGTTTCCCCCTAAGGGAGTTCTTCACGTCTTTCTTGAAGTCCTCCAGCATCATGATCAAATATGATTTTGAATCTAGATCTGGCTTTTCTGGTGTGTTTGGATATTCCATGTTTGTTTTGGTGGGAGAATTGGGCTCCGATGATGCCATGTTGTCTTGGTTTCTGTTGCTTGGGTTCCTGCGCTTGCCTCTCGCCATCAGATTATCTCTAGTGTTACTTTGTTCTGCTATTTCTGACAGTGGCTAGACTGTCCTATAAGCCTGTGTGTCAGGAGTGCTGTAGACCTGTTTTCCTCTCTTTCAGTCAGTTATGGGGACAGAGAGTTCTGCTTTCAGGCATGTAGTTTTTCCTCTCTACAGGTCTCTAGCTGTTTCTGTGGGCCTGTGTCTTGAGTTCACCAGGCAGCTTTCTTGCAGCAGAAAAGTTGGTCTTACCTATGGTCCCGAGGCTCAAGTTTGCTCGTGGGGTGCTGCCCATGGGCTCTCTGCAGCGGCAGCAACCAGGAAGATATGTGCCGTCCCTTCCTGGAGCTTCAGTGCACCAGCGTTCCAGATGGCCTTTGGTATTTTCCTCTGGCGTCCGAGATGTGTTTGCATAGAGCAGTCTCTTCTGGTTTCCCAGGCTTGTCTGCCTCTCTGAAGGTTTAGCTCTCCCTCCCACGGGATTTGGGTGCAGAGAACTGTGTATCTGGTCTGTTTCCTTCATGTTCCGGCGGTGTCTCAGGCAGGGGTCCTGCCGCTCCTGGGCCCTCCCCCACGGGAGCCTAGAGGCCTTATACAGTTTCCTCTTGGGCCAGGGATGTGGGCAGGGGTGGTCAGTGTTGGTGTTCTCTTCTGCTCTGCAGCCTCAGGAGTGCCCACCTGACCAGGCTGTTGGGTCTCTCTCTCACGGGGTCTGGGAGCAGAGAGCTGCTGCAGGCCGGGTTTCGCGGGTCTCTGTATGCCATTCTTAAGAGGAATATTTGATTCTCTGGAGTCTAAATTCCTGTATTCTTTGTATATATTTTGTATTAGCTCTCTATTGGATGTAGGATTGTGAAAGATCGCTTCCCAATCTGTTGGTTGACATTTTGTCCTAATGACAGTGTCCTTTGCCTTACAAAAGCTTTGTAATTTTGTGAGGTCCAACTTGTTGATTTTTGATCTTGGAGCATAATCCATTTGCATTTTGTTCAGGAAATTTTCCTCAGTGCCCATGTGTTCAGTGTTTGTTCCCAGGTTTTCTTCTATTAGTTTAAGTGTATCTGGTTTTATGTGGAGATCCCTGATCCACTTGAACTTAAGCTTTGTACAGGGGGATAAGAATGAAACAATTTGCATTCTTCTACATGCTGACCTCCAGTTGAAACAACTCCATTTGTTAAAAATGTTGTCTTTTTTCCACTGGGTGATATTAGCTCCTTTGTCAAAGTTCAAGTGATCATAAGTGTGTGGATTCATTTCTGAGTATTCAATATTATTCCACTGATCTCCCTGCCTGTCTCTGTACCGATAACATACAGTATTTATCACTATTCCTCTGTAATACAGCTTGAGGTCAGGAATTGTGATACCCCCAGAAGTTCTTTTATTGTTGTGGATAGTTTTCGCTATCCTGGGTTTTTTTGTTATTCCAAATAAATTTGCAAATTACTCTTTCTAACTCTATGAAGAATTGTGTTGGAATTTTGATGGGAATTGCATTTAATCTGTAGATTGCTCTTGGCAAAATGCCCATTTTTACTATATTCATCCTGCTAATCCATGACCATGGGAGGTCTTTTCATCTTCTGAGATCTTCTTCAATTTCTTTCTTCAGAGACTTGAAGTTCTTGTTATATAGATCTTTCACTTGCTTGGTGAGAGTCACACCAAATTGCTTTATGTTATTTGTGACTGTTGTGAAAGATTTCATGTCCCTATTTTCTTTCTCAATCTGTTTGTCCTTTGAGTAGAGGAAGGCTACTGATTTGTTTGAGTTAATTTTATATATAGCCTCATTGCTGAAATTGTTTTTCTGGCTTAGGAATTCTCTGGTGGAATTTTTGGGGTCACTTAATTATACTATCATATCATCTGCAAATAGTGATATTTTTACTTATTCCTTTCCAATTTGTATCCCTTTGACATATTTTCGTTTGTCTGATTGCTCTGGCTAGGACTTCAAGTATTATATTGAATAAGTAGGGAGAGAATGGGCAGCTTTGTCTAGTCCCTGATTTTAGTGGGATTGCTTCAAGTTTCTCTACATTTAGATTGATGTTGGCTACTGGTTTTCTGTATATTGCTTTTACTATGTTTAGGTATAGGCATTGAATTCCTGATCTTTCCAGGACTTTTAACCTGAAAGGATGTTGAATTTTGACAAAGGTTTTCTCAACATCTAATGAGATAATCATTTTTTCCCTTTGAGTTTGTTTACATAGTGGATTCTGTTGATGCGTTCCCATATATTGAACCATCCTTGCATCTCCGGGATAAAGTCTACATGATCATGATTGATGTTCGTTTTGATGTGTTCTTGGATTCGGTTTGCAAAAATTTTATTGAATATTTTTGTGTCCATATTCATAAGATAAATTGGACAGAAATACTCTTTCTTTGTTGGGTCTTTGTGTGGTTTAGGTATAAATGTAATTGTGACTTTATAGAAGGAATTAGGTAGTGCTCCTTCTGTTCAGAATTAAAAGTGTGCAGGAATTATTCCATTGTCTGATAACTTCTGGCATAAGAATTGTAACACTACCACCACCTGGGGAAGAGATCTGCTCTCAAAATTTTCACCAGAAATTCCACTACATCCATCACTGTCTAGACAGTCTCCTGCTGTCTCAGCATGGCCCTAGCAACCAAAGCAGCAGCAGTGGAAATGAGAAACACTGGTAGCCTTGTTTTCCAGCCTTTTATTCTGAAGAAGTGTCTGACTTTGTCACTAATATGTGTTCCTGGTTTGCAGCAAAATTCTGGGCCCCCTTTATGTATCCAGTCTGTTAGTCTATGTATTTTTATTGGTAAATTGAGTCCCTTGATGTTAACAGATATTAAAAAATAGTGATTGCTGTTTCTTGTTATTTTTGTTCTTAGAGGTGAAATTATGTTTGAGCGTCTATCTTCTTTTTGTTTCATTGCAAAGAGATAATTTTCTTGCTTTTTCTAGAGTCTAATTTCCCTCCATGTGTTGGAGTTTTCCATCTATTATTCTTCGTAGGGGTGGATTTCGGGAAAGGTATTGTATAAATTTGGTTTTTGTCATGGAATATCATTGTTTCTCCATCTATAATAACTGATAATTTTGCTGGATATAGGAGCCTGGGCTGGCATTTGTGTTCTCTTAGTTTCTGTACGATATCTGTCCAGGATCTTCTGCTCTTTCATAGTCTCTGGTGAGAAGTCTGGTGTAATTTTAATAGGCTTGCCTTTATATATTACTTGACTTTTTTCCTTACTACTTTTAATATTCTTTCTTTGCTTTGTGTGTTTGCTGTTTTGACTATTATATGACAGGAGGAATTTCTCTTCTGGTCCAATCTATTTGGAGTTCTGTAGGCTTCTTGTGTGCTTATGGGCATCTTTTTATTTAGATTAAGGAAGTTTTCTTCTATAATTTTGTTGAAGATATTTACTGGCCCTTTAAGTTGGGAGTCTTCACTCTCTTCTATACCTATTATCCTTAGGTTTGATCTTCTCATTGTGTCCTGGATTTCCTGGATGTTTTGGGTTAGGTCCTTTTTGTGTTTTACATTATCTTTGATGGTTGTGTCTATGTTTTCTATGGTATCTTCTGCCCCTGAGATTCTTTCTTCTGTCTCCTATATTCTGTTGGTGATGCTTGCGTCTATGACTCCTGATCTCTTTCCTAGGTTTTCTAACTCCAGAGTTATCTCCCTTTGTGATTTTGTTATTGTTTCTATTTCCATTTTTAGATCCTGTATGTTTTTGTTCAATTCCTTCACCTGTTTTGTTTGTTTTCCTATAATTCTTTAAGGGATTTTTGTGTTTCTTCTTTAAGCGCTTCTACTTGTTTCCCTGTGTTGTCCTATCTTTCTTTTTTTTTTATTTTAAATTTATTTTAACAAACACAATTCAGAAATAAACAAGCATGAGTCCACAAGAAGGGACAGATTTCACGGGTTAGAGAGAGAATCAAATGGCACAAATGTGGCTTTAAAGTACCAACAAACCAATTTGCCTTTTTCCTTTATAGCACCACATAGAGAGATCAGCAAAGGACAAGTTAGAGCACAGTAGTCAAACATGTGCAAAAGTGGCTGGATCATGTAATCAGAAAGGTAGACTTCAAACGCTACTTATGTCAAATGGGAAAAATGATGACCTCATCCTAATGAGGAGGCATTTAAATTTCTACATGAATAAACAACGCTTGAACTAAGAAACCATAATACATTCACCTGTAAAATGTAAAATAGTAATTTTAATTTATACTCTAATTTAAGTGAATAAAAATGGCAATTTATATCCAAGTATACAAACACAAATCATAAGTTAAAAAACAGCCATCAGTAGCAATGTCCTGTGTTATCTGTACCAGACTAAATTCTAGAAATTATGATTTTTTTATATTATGTTTTATTTACTCTGTGAAATTTCCACAAATATCCAGTATGTTTTTTTTTATTAACTTGAGTATTTCTTATATACATTTCAAGTGTTATTCCCTTATCCGGTTTCCGGGCAAAAATCCCCCTCCCCCCTCCCCTTCCTTATGGGTGTTCCCCTCCCAACCCTCCCCCCATTGCCGCCCTCACCCCATAGTCTAGTTCACTGGGGGTTCAGTCTTAGCAGGACCCAGGGCTTCCCCTTCCACTGGTGCTCTTACTAGGATATATATTGCTACCTATGGGGTCAGAGTCCAGGGTAAGTCCATGTATAGTCTTTGGGTAGTGGCTTAGTCCCTGGAAGCTCTGGTTGCTTGACATTGTTGTACTTTTGGGTTCTCGAGCCCCTTCAAGCTCTTCCAGTTCTTTCTCTGATTCCTTCAACGGAGGACCTATTCTCAGTTCAGTGGTTTGCTGCTGGCATTCGCCTCTGTATTTGCTGTATTCTGGCTGTGTCTCTCAGGAGCGATCTACATCCGGCTCCTGTCGGTCTGCACTTCTTTGCTTCATCCATCATGTCTAATTGGGTGGCTGTATATGTATGGGCCACATGTGGGGCAGGCTCTGAATGGGTGTTCCTTCAGTCTCTGTTTTAATCTTTGCCTCTCCCTTCCCTGCCAAGGGTATTCTTTTTCCTCATTTAAAGAAGGAGTGAAGCATTCACATTTTGATCATCCATCTTGAGTTTCGTTTGTTCTAGGGATCTAGGGTAATTCAAGCAATTGGGCTAATAGCCACTTATCAATGAGTGCATACCATGTATGTCTTCTGTGATTGGGTTAGCTCACTCAGGATGATATTTTCCAGTTCCAACCATTTGCCTACGAATTTCATAAACTCGTTGTTTTTGATAGCTGAGTAATATTCCATTGTGTAGATGTACCACATTTTCTGTATCCATTCCTCTGTTGAAGGGCATCTGGGTTCTTTCCATTTTCTGGCTATTATAAATAAGGCTGCGATGAACATAGTGGAGCACGTGTCTCTTTTGTATGTTGAGGCATCTTTTGGGTATATGCCAAAGAGAGGTATAGCTGGATCCTCAGGCAGTTCAATGTCCAATTTTCTGAGGAACCTCCAGACTGATTTCCAGAATGGTTTTACCAGTCTGCAATCCCACCAACAATGGAGGAGTGTTCCTCTTTCTCCACATCCTCGCCAGCATCTGCTGTCACCTGAGTTTTTGATCTTAGCCATTCTCACTGGTGTGAGGTGAAATCTCAGGGTTGTTTTGATTTGCATTTCCCTTATGATTAAAGATGTTGAACATTTCTTTAGTTGTTTCTCAGACATTCGGCATTCCTCAGCTGTGAATTCTTTGTTTAGCTCTGAACCCCATTTTTAATAGGGTTATTTGTTTCCCTGCAGTCTAACTTCTTGAGTTCTTTGTATATTTTGGATATAAGGCCTCTATCTGTTGTAGGATTTGTAAAGATCTTTTTCCAATCTGTTGGTTGCCGTTTTGTCCTAACCACAGTGTCCTTTGCCTTACAGAAACTTTGCAGTTTTATGAGATCCCATTTGTCGATTCTTGATCTTAGAGCATAAGCCATTGGTGTTTTGTTCAGGAAATTTTTTCCAGTGCCCATGTGTTCCAGATGCTTCCCTAGCTTTTCTTCTATTAGTTTGAGTGTGTCTGGTTTGATGTGGAGGTCCTTGATCCACTTGGACTTAAGCTTTGTATAGGGTGATGAGCATGGATCGATCTGCATTCTTCTACATGTTGACCTCCAGTTGAACCAGCACCATTTGCTGAAAATGCTATCTTTTTTCCATTGGATGGTTTTGGCTCCTTTGTCAAAAATCAAGTGACCATAGGTGTGTGGGTTCATTTCTGGGTCTTCAATTCTATTCCATTGGTCTATCTGTCTGTCTCTGTACCAATACCATGCAGTTTTTATCACTATTGCTCTGTAATACTGCTTGAGTTCAGGGATAGTGATTCCCCCTGAAGTCCTTTTATTGTTGAGGATAGCTTTAGCTATCCTGGGTTTTTTGTTATTCCAGATGAATTTGCAAATTGTTCTGTCTAACTCTTTGAAGAATTGGAATGGTATTTTGATGGGGAATGCATTGAATCTGTAGATTGCTTTTGGTAAAATGGCCATTTTTCTATATTAATCCTGCCAATCCATGAGCATGGGAGATCTTTCCATCTTCTGAGGTCCTCTTCAATTTCTTTCCTCAGTGTCTTGAAGTTCTTATTGTACAGATCTTTTACTTGCTTGGTTAAAGTCACACCGAGGTACTTTATATTATTTGGTTCTATTATGAAGGGTGTCGTTTCCCTAATTTCTTTCTCGGCTTGTTTCTCTTTTGTATAGAGGAAGGCAACTGATTTATTTGAGTTAATTTTATACCCAGCCACTTTGCTGAAGTTGTTTATCAGCTTTAGTAGTTCTCTGGTGGAACTTTTGGGATCACTTAAATATACTATCATGTCATCTGCAAATAGTGATATTTTGACCTCTTCTTTTCTGATCTGTATCCCCTTGATCTCCTTTTGTTGTCTGATTGCTCTGGCTAGAACTTCAAGAACTTTATTGAATAAGTAGGGAGAGAGTGGGCAGCCTTGTCTGGTCCCTGATTTTAGTGGGATTGCTTCAAGTTTCTCTCCATTTAGTTTAATGTTAGCAACTGGTTTGCTGTATATGGCTTTTACTATGTTTAGGTATGGGCCTTGAATTCCTATTCTTTCCAGGACTTTTATCATGAAGGGGTGTTGAATTTTGTCAAATGCTTTCTCAGCTTCTAATGAAATGATCATGTGGTTCTGTTCTTTCAGTTTGTTTATATAATGGATCACGTTGATGGTTTTCCGTATATTAAACCATCCCTGCATGCCTGGGATGAAGCCTACTTGATCATGGTGGATGATTGTTTTGATGGGCTGTTGAATTCGGTTTGCCAGAATTTTATTGAGTATTTTTGCGTCGATATTCATAAGGGAAATTGGTCTGAAGTTCTCTTTCTTTGTTGTCTCTTTGTGTGGTTTAGGTATAAGAGTAATTGTGGCTTCGTGGAATGAATTCGGTAGGGCTCCATCTGTTTCAATTTTGTGGAATAATTTGGATAATATTGGTATGAGGTCTTCTATGAAGGTTTGATAGAATTCTGCACTAAACCCGTGGACCTGGGCCCTTTCTGGTTGGGAGACCTTTAATGACTGCTTCTATTTCCTTAGGAGTTGTGGGGTTGTTTAACTGGTTTATCTGTTCCTGATTTAACTTCAATACCTGGTATCTGTCTAGGAAATTGTCCATTTCCTGAAGATTTTCAAGTTTTGTTGAATATAGGTTTTTATAGTAAAATCTGATAATTTTTTGAATTTCCTCTGAATCTGTAGTTATGTCTCCCTTTTCATTTCTGATTTTGTTAATTTGGACACACTCTCGGTGTCCTCTTGTTAGTCTGGCTAAGGGTTTATCTATCTTGTTGATTTTCTCAAAGAACCAACTTTTGGTTCTGTTGATTCTTTCTATGGTCCTTTTTGTTTCTACTTGGTTGATATCAGCTCTGAGTTGATTATTTCCTGCCTTCTACTCCTCCTGGGTGTATTTGCTTCTTTTTGTTCTAGAGCTTTTAGGTGTGCTGTCAAGCTGGTGACATATGCTCTTTCCTGTTTCTTTCTGCAGGCACTCAGTGCTATGAGTTTTCCTCTTAGCACAGCTTTCATTGTGTCCCATAAGTTTGGGTATGTTTTACCTTCATTTTCATTAAATTCTAAAAAGTTTTTAATTTCTTTCTTTATTTCTTCCTTGACCAGGTTATCATTGAGTAGAGCATTGTTCAATTTCCACGTATATGTGGGCATTCTTCCCTTATTGTTATTGAAGACCAGTTTTAGGCTGTGGTGGTCCGATAGCACACATGGGATTGTTTCTATCTTTCTGTACCTGTTGAGGCCCGTTTTTTGACCAATTATATGGTCAATTTTGGAGAAAGTACCATGAGGAGCTGAGAAGAAGGTATATCCTTTTGCTTTAGGAAAGAATGTTCTATAAATATCTGTTAAGTCCATTTGGCTCATGACTTCTCTTAGTCTGTCGACATCACTGTTTAATTTCTGTTTCCATGATCTGTCCATTGATGAGAGTGGGGTGTTGAAATCTCCCACTATTATTGTGTGAGGTGCAATGTGTGTTTTGAGCTTTAGTAAGGTTTCTTTTACGTATGTAGGTGCCCTTGTATTTGGGGCATAGATATTTAGGATTGAGAGTTCATCTTGGTGGATTTTTCCTTTGATGAATATAAAGTGCCCTTCCTTATCTTTTCTGATGACTTTTAGTTTGAAATTGATTTTATTTGATATTAGAATGGCTACTCCAGCTTGCTTCTTCTGACCGTTTGCTTGGAAAGTTGTTTTCCAGCCTTTCACTCTGAGGTAGTGTCTGTCTTTGTCTCTGAGGTGTGTTTCCTGTAGGCACCAGAATGCAGGGTCCTCGTTGCATTTCCAGTTTGTTAATCTATGTCTTTTTATTGGGGAGTTGAGGCCATTGATATTGAGAGATATTAAGGAATAGTGATTATTGCTTCCATTATATTCATATTTGGATGTGAGGTTATGTTTGTGTGCTTTCATTCTCTTTGTTTTGTTGCCAAGACGATTAGTTTCTTGCTTCTTCTAGGGTATAGCTTGCCTCCTTATGTTGGGCTTTACCATTTATTATCCTTTGTAGTGCTGGATTTGTAGAAAGATATTGTGTAAATTTGGTTTTGTCATGGAATATCTTGGTTTCTCCATCAATGTTATGAGAGTTTTGCTGGATACAGTAACCTGGGCTGGCATTTGTGTTCTCTTAGGGTCTGTATGACATCAGTCCAGGATCTTCTGGTCTTCATAGTTTCTGGCGAGAAGTCTGGTGTGATTCTGATAGGTCTACCTTTATATGTTACTTGACCTTCTTCCCTTACTGCTTTTAATATTCTTTCTTTATTTTGTGCGTTTGGTGTTTTGACAATTATGTGACGGGAGGTGTTTCTTTTCTGGTCCAATCTATTTGGAGTTCTGTAGGCTTCCTGTATGTCTATGGGTATCTCTTTTTTTAGGTTAGGGAAGTTTTCTTCTATGATTTTGTTGAAGATATTTACTGGTCCTTTGAGCTGGGAGTCTTCACTCTCTTCCATACCTATTATCCTTAGGTTTGATCTTTTCATTGAGTCCTAGATTTCCTGTATGTTTTGGACCAGTAGCTTTTTCCGCTTTATGTTATCTTTGACAGTTGAGTCAATGATTTCTATGGAATCTTCTGCTCCTGAGATTCTCTCTTCCATCTCTTGTATTCTGTTGGTGAAGCTTGTATCTACAGCTCTTTGTCTCTTCTTTTCATTTTCTATATCCAGGGTTGTTTCCATGTGTTCTTTCTTGATTGCTTCTATTTCCATTTTTAATTCCTTCAACTGTTTGATTGTGTTTTCCTGGAATTCTTTCAGGGATTTTTGTGTCTCCTCTCTATGGTCTTCTACTTGTTTATTTATGTTTTCCTGGAATTCTTTCAGGGATTTTTGTGTCTCCTCTCTATGGGCTTCTACTTGTTTATTTATGTTTTCCCTGATTTTTTTCAGGCATTTTTGCGATTCCTCTCTGTAGGCTTCTACTTGTTCTCTAAGGGAGTTCTTCACGTCTTTCTTGAAGTCCTCCAGCATCATGATCAAAAATGATTTTGAAACTAGATCTTGCTTTTCTGGTGTGTTTGGATATTCCATGTTTGTTTTGATGGGAGAATTGGGCTCCGATGGTGCCATGTAGTCTTGGTTTCTGTTGCTTGGGTTCCTGCGCTTGCCTCTCGCCATCAGATTATCTCTAGTGTTACTTTGTTCTGCTATTTCTGACAGTGGCTAGAATGTCCTATAAGCCTGTGTGTCAGGAGTGCTGTAGACCTGTTTTCCTCTCTTTCAGTCAGTTATGGGGACAGAGTGTTCTGCTTTCGGGCGTGTAGTTTTCCCTCTCTACAGGTCTTCAGCTGTTCCTGTGGGCCTCTGTCTTGAGTTCACCAGGCAGCTTTCTTGCAGCAGAAAAGTTGGTCTTACCTGTGGTCCCGAGGCTCAAGTTCGCTCGTGGGGTGCTACCCACGGGCTCTCTGCAGCGGCAGCAACCAGGGAGACCTGTGCCGCCCCTTCTGGGAGCTTCAGTGCACCAGTTCCAGATGGTCTTTGGCTTTTTCCTCTGGCGTCCGAAATGTGTGTGCAGAGAGCAGTCTCTTCTGGTTTCCCAGGCTTGTCTGCCTCTCTGAAGGTTTAGCTCTCCCTCCCACGGGATTTGGGTGCAGAGAACTGTTTATCCAGTCTGTTTCCTTTATGTTCCGGTGGTGTCTCAGGCAGGGGTCCTGCGGCTCCTGGGCCCTCCCCCACGGGAGCCCAGAGGCCTTATACAGTTTCCTCTTGGGCCAGGGATGTGGGCATGTGTGAGCAGTGTTGGTGGTTTCTTCCGCTCTGCAGCCTCAGGAGTGCCCACCTGACCAGGCGGTTGGGTCTCTCTCTCACGGGGTCTGGGAGCAGAGAGCTGCTGCGGGCCGGGATCTGCGGGTGTGGGACTTCCCTTGTCCTATTATTATGTCCTATTATTTATGTCCTATTTATATGTCCTATTATTTATGTCCTTCTTAAAGTCCTCTATTATCATCATGAGATGTGATTTTAAATCCAAATCTTGCTTTTCTTCTGTGTTTGGATATTCTGTATTTGCTTTGTTGGGAGAACTGGTCTCTGATGCTGCCAAGTCGTCTTGGCTTCTGTTGCTTAGGTTCCTGTGTTTGCCTCTTGCTATCAGGTTGTCTCTGGTGTTAGCTGGTCTTGCTGTCTGTGACAGTGGCTTGACCCTCCTGTAAGCTTGTGTGTCTCCCTCCTGTAGACCTGTTTTCCTTCAGTTGGATCTGGGAACAGAGAGCTGCTCCTGGGTTTGTGTGACTTGAGTCCTCCAGGCAGTTTGCTTGTTCTCAGGTTTGTCAGCGCCCCTGGCAATTGACTTTTATCTCTGGGAGCAGACAGAAACTAGAAGTGTCATGCCCCTGACTGTTCCTAGATTCCTATGCCCAGAGGGTGGGCTCCTCTTGGGCCAGGAATATTAGCAGAAGTAGTTGTCTCCTCTGAGCTCTCCAGATTGTCTGCACCTCTGGGATTCCAGCTCTCTACTCCATGGGATTGGGTACAGAGAGCTGTGGGACAGGTTCAGCTTTGGGCACAGGTAGAAACTGGTGCGGTTTTATTTCTTAACTGCTATGCTTCAATATCAATTCGTGTTTTATACCGTCCCCTCCCCCCGGTACTATAGAGAATGTTTTTTATTAAAAACACCCGGTATAACAGTGTCATAATGTAATGCCTTGCTGGGTTTTAATAAATTATTTTGTATATAAAAATAAAGCACAAAAAACTCTACATCAAGAAAAATTTTATATCATTAATCTAATAAAGCCATTAAAAACAAAAGGAAAATGCAGTTACCCTGTATTTATCTCCTGTCACCCACCCACTCCACATGCAAAGCAGAGAGTCTTAAAGAAGCATCTGTGTGGAAGTCTGAACTGGCCCATGGAGCAGAGTGAAGGATGGCTTGGCCTCCAGTGTAAAGTATGCAAATAAGCAAAGCTGAATTATTCAAGTAGAAGAGGATTTTTTTCTCCATTAATTGCTATAGGAAGCTGTGGTCACTGGGAGGGGCACACAAAAGGCCTAGTTGTGTCTCAGTGGAGGAGGAAGACCTTAGTCCTATCATGACTAGATGTCTAAGGAGAAGTGGTATTCAAAGAGGGCTCTACTTCCTTGAGGAGAAGGGGGTAATGGGGATAGGGATTTCTTTTTTTTTTTTTATTAACTTGAGTATTTCTTATATACATTTCGAGTGTTATTCCCTTTCTCGGTTTCCGGGCAAACATCCCCCTCCCCCCTCCCCTTCCTTATGGGTGTTCCCCTCCCAACCCTCCCCCCATTGCCGCCCTCCCCCCCACAGTCTAGTTCACTGGGGGTTCAGTCTTAGCAGGACCCAGGGCTTCCCCTTCCACTGGTGCTCTTACTAGGATATTCATTGCTACCTATGAGGTCAGAGTCCAGGGTCAGTCCATGTATAGTCTTTAGGTAGTGGCTTAGTTTCTGGAAGCTCTGGTTGCTTGGCATTGTTGTACATATGGGGCCTCGAGCCCCTTCAAGCTCTTCCAATTCTTTCTCTGATTCCTTCAACGGGGGTCCTATTCTCAGTTCAGTGGTTTGCTGCTGGCATTCGCCTCTGTATTTGCTGTATTCTGGCTGTGTCTCTCAGGAGCGATCTACATCCGGCTCCTGTCAGTCTGCACTTCTTTGCTTCATCCATCTTGTCTAATTGGGTGGCTGTATATGTATGGGCCACATGTGTGGCAGGCTCTGAATGGGTGTTCCTTCAGTCTCTGTTTTAATCTTTGCCTCTCTCTTCCCTGCCAAGGGTATTCTTGTTCCCCTTTTAAAGAAGAAGTGAAGCATTCACATTTTGATCATCCGTCTTGAGTTTCATTTGTTCTAGGCATCTAGGGTAATTCAAGCAAAAAATAAGTACCAAATGCTCATTACCACACACACTTTACTCAGAGCAACAAAGAAAACTAAAAGCACTTAATTAATTTTCTAAGATAATATAAACACTTCCTGCAAAAGAGGATAAGACATAGGAGAAGATATGAAGCAGGACATCGTGGGATAATAGAGCATAGGTAAGATGAGAGTATATAGATGAGATAATGTGTTTGAAAAGCTTTAAGTGGCCATGATAATTGTGGACAATGAAAAGCAAATGGAGCAAAATGAAAAGTTAGGGAACATATGTTCATCAACATGAAGGGTATATGAAAAATCCATATGGAAATCTAAAACTCTATAATCTATTAAGAAATATAACTAGGAAGAAAATGAAATGGAGATGTCCAGCATGCTTCAATAATGATGCTTTCAGGAGCTATGCCTTATTAAACAAAGTCAGAGAGGCAACAGCGGCCTCCAAAACAATATGACTTTTGCCATTGCTTTTGAAATCCAACCATAAATAGATAACGTAACCCCAATGCTAAAGATACCTGGACTGGTGAGTTTTATGCCCACTTGACATAGCTTTTGTCACGGCAGGAGAGAAAACTTCATTTGAGAAAGTAACTCCACCAGACTGGCCTGTAGAGAAGCCTGTGTTACATTTTTTTGGTTGATGATTGAAGATGTAGGATTGCCCATCCCTCTGTGGGCGGTACAACCCCTAGGCTTGAGGTTGTGAGTGCTGTAAGGAAGCAGACTGAGCAAGTCATAAAAAGCAAGTTAGTATGCAGTGTTTCTCTATAGGCTTGGCTTCAGTTCTTGCACCCATTTTCCTGCTCTGCTTGAATTCTTTCCATGACTTCCTTTAGTGATGAACTATTCATGAACATGCCATAAAAAGTAATCTCTTCTAAGGTGCTTTTGGTCGTGGCATTTTGTCAAAGCAATAAAAACCCTAACTAAGACAAGGGAGAGAGAGAGGGTGGGGGGGCCTTAATTTCAACTTGTATGAGATATGAGCTACAAAGGCTCTTCTTACTGCCTAACTTTTACAATCCTATATTATGCTGTTCTAGCTACAGGGGAAGAAGAGACATCAATGTGCTTATTCAGACATGAAACATAAAAGTGATAATGCCAATGTACCCCACAAGACAATATTCTCTAGTACAATAGTGGCACCACTATTGTTGGTGTAAACAGTCACTATAAAACTTATTTGATTCCCAATCTATAGGATGGAATCCATGTCTGGTATTATAACCTCAATAAAAATCCTTTTTCTGTGGAGGTCATACTGCCTAAAGAATGTTTGGGGGCAGATTTACTACTGTTCTTTAGCTAAATTGGCATGACACCAAACTACCTTGCAAATATTTGTTTATATATACATATATGTACATATACATATATGTATGCATATATATATACATATATATATATATATATGGTATAGATATATGTTAATCTTGGCCTTAGTCAAAGGAGTTGCTATTTGCCATGGACAAAGATCCTGGACACAAATGTCCAGGGTACTAAGAAAAAGTGATGTTTGATAGTTGAGCTCTACAAGTGTCATTTATACTACTTCCTCTGAGGCACAGAGAATGTAGAATTTAAGAATCAGAAGAGCCAGGAGAATGACATTCACTTGCAAGCATGATAGCACAGTATTTATGCTTGGAGACAGTGACCTTGCAATGCTCTTTTTTCAGTCAAGTGTTACATATGCTTTCTTTCCCTGTTGAACTATTGCCTACTGATGGATTCTAGGACAAAGGGAATCATTGTCATTATTTTTTTACCCACTGTTCTCCAATAGTTCCAAACAAGGTTCTGCTTCAATAAGTGAAATATAATGCAAGCCAAAAAGACATAGATGTAGGAAAGTAAATATAACTATGAGGGATTTCGATAGGGGTAGAAGAGAGATGAATGATGAAGAGAACAATTAGAATGCATTATATACATACATGAAATAGTCAAAGAACAAATTTAACTAATAAAATAATAATAATGTGAAGAATTTTAGAAGACAGCCAATGTCAGCCTCTGCCTTCCACAAACACACAGGGTGGGGAAGAAAGGGACAGAGAGAAAGAGAAGCATAAACTTATGTAAATATATATATTCAAATACATTTATTTGAGTATAGTATTAAAATATTCTTCAGAATTCATATAAAATAAATAATGAATACAATTTCATCATTAATCTGTATTATATATCTATAATTTATGAATAATAAAGTGAAACTTGTTAGAAAGGAAAGAAGGAACAAAAGGCACGACAAAAGAAGGCAAGGAAGGGAAGGAAAGAGAAAGGAGTAGAGGGGGAGGAAAGAGAAAGGTAGATAAAGAAAGGGGAAGGAAATAGAGGGGAGAAGAGAGGAGAGGAAGTTGGAATCATAAATTTATTTTCAAAATAACTTAATATATTCCAAGTTTTTAAAGTTAGTTTATGTTTAAACATGTTCCAATTACAGTTCTCCACACTAAGATATATCTTCCTCTTGTATTATAGCTTTACATAAGTAATACATGTCTGCCTATTTGTATATAGACATAGATACACAGTTTTAGATATTGACTGGAAACCAATGTGAAATACTTCTAAACATCAAAACACCCTAGGAGACACTTGCATTCAAAGTTTTTCTCTTTTCTCATGGATTTGTTGATTCTTTGTATAGTTCTTTTTGTGTCTACTTGGTTGATTTCAGCTCTGAGTTTTCTTATTTCCTGCTGTCTACTCCTCTTGGATGTATTTGCTTTTTTATTTTCTAAAGCTCTCAGATGTGCTGGTAAGCTGTTAGTGTGTGCTCTTTCCAAGTTATAGAGGCACTCAGAGCTATGAGTTTTCCTCTTAGCACTGCTTTCATTGTGTCTCATAAGTTTTAGTATGTCGTTCCTCCATTTTCATTAAATTCATAAAAGTCTTTAATTTCTTTATTTCTTTCTTGATCAAGTTATCATTGAGTAGAGCATTGTTCGGCTTCCATGTTTATTTGGGTTTTCTGATGTTTTTGTTGTTTTTGAAGACCAGCCTTAGTCCATGGTGATCTGATAGGATGCATGGAATTATTTCAATCTGCTTGTATCTCTTGAGATTTGTTTTGTGACTGAATATATGGTCAATTTTGGAAAAGGTAATTGAGGTGCTGAGAAGAAGGTATATTTTTTTGTTCTAGGATGAAAAGTTAGTTCTATAGATATTTGTTAAATCCATTTGTTTCATAATTTCTGTTAGTTTCTCTGTGTTTCTGTTTAGCTTCCACTTCCATGATCTGGTCATGGCTGAGAGAGGGGTGTTGAAGTCTCCCACGATTATTGTGTGATGTTCAATGTAGACTTTGAGCTTCAGCAAAGTTTCTTTTATAAATGTGGGTACCCTCACATTTGGGACATAGATGTTCAGAATTGAGAGTTTATCTTGGTGTATTTTTACTCATCTATTTTGATAAATTTTGTTTGAAAGTTGATTTTATTTGGTATTAAAATGGCCTGCTTCTTGGAAATGCTTTCTTGGAAATTTTTTTTCAGCCTTTTACACTGAGGTAGTGTTTGTCTTTGTCACTGATGTTTGCTTCATATATATATATATATATATATATATATATATATATATATATATATATATATATATATATCAAAATGTTGGATCCTGAATATATATCCATTCTGTTAGTCTACATCTTTTTATTGGGGAATTGAGTCCATTGATCTTAAGAGATATTAAGGACCAGTGATTGTTGCTTCCTGTTATGTTTGTTGTTAGAGGTGGAATTATGTCTGTGTGGCTTACCTCTTTTGGACTCTGTAAGAAGATTAATTTCTTGCTTTTTCTTGGGTTTACTTTCCCTCCTTGTGTTGGACACATGATCCACTATGTTCATAGCAACCTTATTTATAACAACCACAAGCTGGAAATAACCCATATGTCCCTTCAACAGAGAAATGGGAACAAAAATGTAGTACATTTGCACAATGAAGTACTACTTAACTATTAAAATCAATGGCTTTAAGAGATTCACAGGCAAATGGATGGAACTAGAAAATACGATCCTGAGTCAGGTAACCTAGTTACAAATAACCACACATGGTGTGTACTTACTTATAAGTGGATATTAGGAAAATAGTTCCCAGGATACAACTCATTGACCATATGAAGATCAAGAAGAAGGAAGATCAAAGTGTTGATGCTTCAGTCCTACTTAGAAGGGGAAATAAAATATTCACAGGAGGTAGAAGGAAGGAGGGACAGGGAAGGGAGAAAGGAGGGAAAGAGGAAAAGTGGGGTGGTGGTCAGGTGTGGGAGGAGACTGGGAAATGTACAGTGGGTCAGGAAATTGACCAGAGATGTATAGCAATGGGGGATGGGGAACTGGAGGTCATAGAAAATCTCAGATGCCAGGAAAGCAAGAGGCTTCCAGGACCCAACTGGGATGACATTAGCTGAAATACCCAACAAAGGGATAGAGAACCTGTAGAGTCCTTAAGGAGAGTTTAGGCACAGCCCCTAGTTGAGGGATAGGTCCCTTCTCAAAACGTTTAACCCAGAATTGTTCCTGTCTAAAGGAAATACAGGGACAAAGAGTGGAACAGAGACTCAAGGAAATGTTATTCAGAGACTGCCCCACCTGGCAATCTATCCCATATGCAGCCACCAAATCCAGACACTATTGTGAATGCCAATAAGTGCTTGCTGACAGGAGCCTGAAATAGCTGTCTCCTAAGAGGCTCTGCCAGAGCCTTATTGACTCAGATGAGGATGCTTGCAGCTAACCATCAGACTGAGCACAGGGACCTCAATGTATGAGTTAGGGGAAGGACTGAAAGAGCTGAAGGAGTTTGCAACCCCATAGGAAGAACCACAAGAACAACCCCTAGAGCTCCCATGGACTAAACCACCAACAAAAGAGTAGACACAGAGGAACCCATGGCTCTAACTGAATATGTAACAGAGGATGACCTAGTCTGGCATCAATGGGAAGGGAGGTCCTTGCTCTTGTGAAGGCTTGATTCTCCAGTGTAGGGGAATGCTAGGGTGGTAAGGCAGGTATGGGGGGAGCACCCTCATAGAGCCAAGAATGAGAGTGGTGGGATAGTGGAATTTGGGAGAGGAAACTGAGAAGAGGGATAACATTTGAAATGTAAATAAAGAAAATAAGCAATATATATATATATATATATATATATATATATATATATATTTGCCTGCATCATTGCCTCGTGATACACAGGCAAGTACAGTGAGCATTTGGAATTTATTTCTGTGGAAGCATTGATCTGAGGGAATTAATTTTACTGTCAATTATCTGTTGGATTTTCTATTATCTTCTTTTATCATATTTCTCTTTCTTGGATTTTTCTCCCTGAGTACATTGAAATTACCAATATCTGAGACACAAGGCATTATTTCCATGAAAGCAGAGAGAAAGTGTGTTGAGCTGCTTTGTAAGCCATTTACTTCCCACTCTCTGTCTTTCCTCACTCATTGCCTGAAATCTGTCTCCCAACATACATCAGTAAGTAGATGTACAAATTAATGGCATGCAATTTTCTATTCATTTCTTTTGGTAAACTGACATTTTGGAGTATGTGTTATGCGCTACCATTGTAAATGCATAGTAGCCAATTCTAATACAATAGGAATCTTCATTATATATTTAATTACAATATTAATTAAATTTATACTGTCCAAGTTAAAGTATTATTTTTCATACAGTTGTCTTATGATTACGAATTCTTTTTAAATTAATGTGATCTGCATAAACAAAACTGGATATGATCTAACAATAATTATCCTCTAATGAACAAAGCAGTCCTACCCTCTCACACACCCACACATTTAGTAAATAGCCATTTTATGAAGGTTTGTGTGTTAATTAAGGAATTAGAGCACACTGAACACAATGGGTTATGAACATATGTTTCAATTTCTCCTCCTCTCCTTTCCCACACAAGTAAAATAATGAGAAGCAGTTGCAAAAAAGCTGAATCTAATAAACCAGAGGCAAATTAGGCATATTAGTATACTATACTTTTTAATTTACAAATACGTATGTGCTGCCTTTTACTTGAAAATATTGCATTAATGTTTGCTTGGTCTCTTAACCCTTTGACCTTCTCTTTCCACCTTTAAAAATCAGGACCAGTCACTGTGGCTCTGTGATTGCTGTGCGGAAATTTGTAGTGGATGAAAGCACTTGACCTACATTTTATTTTCAGCCCTTCCTTCTGTAACCTGAAAGGAAAAATATATGTATCAGAGTTCACAGTGAGAGCAATCATCTCTCCTGTACGACCTATACCTTTCTTCAGAGTTCTGCAATCAACGATGATAGCATTTGAGGACACTAATCAGTCAAACTTTGAAATTATTGATCCGTGAGAAACTGTATGAATGATTTCCTTTCCTTTTGTTCCTACTTGTGGGTATCTTTTGAATAGAAATTTGGCAATACAAATGAGTCAAAACCAATAAATAAATATTCTAAAGTCATAATTCATAATCAAGTACAAGGAATGGTGGAATTCATTTGCTATTATTAGCATTTATATCTGGATTTGTTGTAGGAACATATTTAAGGAATCCTGCACACAAGTACACTGAAACAAGGAGAAATTTGTGCTGGTAATGTTTTGGATCCAAACCCTCCACAATTCACATCTGTTCAACACATTCACATGCAAATTTCAGAGTTAAGAAGACCATCGTTTATATCCACAAAGATGCAACAGGCATTCGTGTTTGATCACCTGCATGGAAAATGTGTACATAGATCAGTGCAACCCCAGAGATCCCAGATAATGAGGTTTTCCTACTCTTTCCTTGTAACTCTCTTAGCAGGAGAGCCCCAGGGTACGATTTACACTCTCTTGCATCCTAAAAGCCCAGTTTAATTTCAAACATCACAGCCTTATAAGCAGCTAATAATGTGTTATCAACATGATTTATTTATCTGGGTTTTCCAAGTTCCTAACTTAATGCCTGTCACATAGAACTGATGGTAATGTTAGAAGAGAACTGAACAAACCGGTTTTATTCATTTATTAGGGATTAAAAATCACAGCCAATCCTGTATTATAAAACGGCATCCAATCAATGCAATTGTAATTGCAAACCCTAAATTGCAAATAATTAACTGGAAATCCTCCCTAGAGGGAAATTAGATTATGATTTTTCAAATAACTTACCTTTAAAATCATTTTCACTCTCTGTTTCTATAAGTAAATAGTAAGGTGTTTTTTTTTTCCTTTTTGGCCTCCAATATAAGGCTAGATGTACTGAATCCAAATGAAGAGAAAATGGAGTAAAGTCCTCTACTCATTGTTATAAAAAAGACATGCTGAGCAGAAAACTGAGTACAGTTGCTAAGATGAACAATTAATGAATGAGACTTCACACAGGTTACAGAATAGAAAATATGTTTACCAACTGCCCTTACAATAGCAGGTTAATATATACAATATATTAAGTTCTCAAGAGAAGAGATACTTAAAAAAGGAAGAATGCACCTTTAAAAAAATAAAGAGGTCTCAAAAGAAGAAAAACAAATGGCTGAGAAACTCTGTAGCAAATGTTCAACATCCTTAGAAAAATACAAATCAAAACTATTTGGAGATTTCACTTCATACATGTCAGAATGGTTAAGAACATCAATAAAAACAAACAAACAAATAAAAAAACCAGCATTCTAGGGAGAATGTAGACCAAGGGGAGTATTCATCCATTATCTGATAAGAGTTCAATACTTTACAGCCACTGTGGGAAGAAATGGGTGTGCCTTCCAGAAGCTGGTAATCTATCTACTTCAAGATTAAGCTACATTACTCTTGAGATTATACCCAAAGTACTCTTCATCCTACTACAGAGAAACCTGTTCAACCATGTTGATTGTCCTCTATTCATAGTAGCCAAATATTAAAATCAGACTAGATGCCCATCAGTGATTGAATAGATGAAGAAAATATGTTATATTTACACATTGACCATTAAAAAGATGAAATCATGAAATTCACAAATGAAGCTACAAAAATAGTAAAAATTACCCTGAATGACATAACACAGACCCCAAAAGAAGACTTTGTCAGGTTTTTGTTTATAAGTGGATATCAGCTGGTACATTTTCCATAAGCATGCTACAATCTGTGTAACTACAGAGGTTAGGTATAGTGTAAGGGACTACTGGTTGAGTGGATCTCACTTGAAAAAAAAATGAAATAAATAGCTATGGAAGGAGAGGAAGGAAGGATTGTAAGAATAGAATCTAATAGGTAGGAAATGGAAAGAGATGGACAAGGGAGGAGATACTAGAAGGGACAGCTAAAACTAAAGACCAATAGTGGTGTGGTATAGAAACCTAATGCAGAGAAGTGCTATAAAATACATACAAATATGAAGGTAATCCAAATGGAATAAGCAAATAATATGGGAGAAAGAATTACAGCTGATAATTCTCATCAGTAAATGAAGACTCCTGTTCCAAGAATAGGTTGCATCTAATTAAGTTCTTGGCTAAAGGGAGCCTATCTGACCACCCAAAAACATCAGACTTGCCAAGGTTATCTGTTGCTCTCTACAAATTGATGGTAAGTCCCTATGCTGATGAAGACAGCTACACAACTCATTAAAGTGGGAAGAATTGAGCCTTGACCACACAAGAGTTTTCACTCCTAATGACCAGTGTTCATTTTACCATAATTTATTCTGTATATTGCCAAAGGAGAAAGTTAAAACACCAGCTCAACTACAAACCCTTCAATCTACAATGGTGACCTACTTACAAGATATATTGGTACAATACTAGCACAAAGGGAGTAACAATCATTATCCAATTGGATTTAAGGTCCTCTTCATGAGATAGACACATACTCAACACTGATCAGGTAACCAAGAATATGAGAATAGATAGGATAGGAAGCTAGGGGAAAACCAAATGTAACTGTTCTTGTAAAGGAACAGCAATAAGCTGACTCCTAATGGCATTCTGTTGTACTCACAGATCACTACATGCTCAACCATCATGAGAAAAGCTTCCTTCTGCAGTAGGTGAGAACACGCAATCACAGATAGACAATATGAAAAGTATGGGAGACCTTGGTCACTCAGTCCTAAGTAGAATGCCTCCATTAAATTTCTCCCCTTGGGCATCATGGAACAATGCAGAAAGAGGAGATGGAAAGATTGTAGGACCACTGGGAATGGAAGACACTAAATAAACAGGCCTTCTAAACAAAACAAAACATATGGATATATGAACTCACAGAGACTGTGATAACATACAAAAAGCTGCATAGGTCTGGCCCAAATGGAGTTTCAGCACTAAGAAGGGAAGTGGACATCCATATCCATACCTAACCCAGAAGCTATCTCCATTTGACATAAATTTCCAAGAAAAACACAGTCCATGGAAGTTTTAAAGGTAATTTGTCTCATAATGCTTTGATAAGTTTTTTCTTTCTTTTTTTTTTGTCTTTTTTTTAATTCATTTTTTTTATTTTTTTTTAACTTGAGTATTTCTTATTTACATTTCGAGTGTTATTCCCATTCCCAGTTTACAGTCCTACATCCCCCTAATCCCTCCCCCTCCCCTTCTTTATGGGTGTTCCCCTCCCCATCTTCCCCCAATTGCCGCCCTCCCCCCAATAATCACGTTCAGTCTTAGCAGGATCCAGGGCTTCCCCTTCCACTGGTGATCTTACTAGGATATTCATTGCTACCTATGAGATCAGAGTCCAGGGTCAGTCCATGTATAGTCTTTAGGTAGTGGCTTAGTCCCTGGAAGCTCTGGTTGCTTGACATTGTTGTACTTTTGGGGTCTCGAGCCCCTTCAAGCTCTTCCAGTTCTTTCTCTGATTCCTTCAACGGGGGTCTTATTCTCAGTTCAGTGGTTTGCTGCTGGCATTCGCCTCTGTATTTGCTGTATTCTGGCTGTGTCTCTCAGGAGCAATCTACATTCGGCTCCCGTCGGTCTGCACTTCTTTGCTTCATCCATCTTATCTAATTGGGTGGCTGTATATGTATGGGCCACATGTGGGGCAGGCTCTTTGTGTACGTGTTCTAGTTTCTGCTTTTGCGATTTGATGGGATTTCTCTGCATGTGAGTGTGTGTATTTCTACACAAATTTATCTGTGTTTCTTGGGCTTTTTCTTTTTCTCTTTTCCTTCCATTTGTTCTGTTCTATTCAAGCTTTTTTTGGTTTTATCTTATTTTATTATTGATTTTTTATATACCTGGTTATATTCTAATGAGAGAAACATAGGTATGAAGTTGGGTGGATGGGGAAGAGGGGAAGACATGGAGGTATTGGGAGAAAGGTAACCATAATCACAATATAATGTATGACAAATAATCTGTTTCTACAAAAAAAGAAAGAAATGTTTTGATTGGGGATAGAGAGATGAGCCAATGCCTAGGAGTTTTTATGCTCTTTCAGAACATGCGACAACATTTTATTACCAGGGGATCAAACACTCTCTCTAGCCTCTTTAGGTATTATATGCCTATGGTACATAAATACACATGCAAGCAAATATTTACACACATAAAATGATAAATTAATATTATTTTAAAGGAAAGGGGTAATAAAATTAAATTGAAATTTGTTTTCGGGAAATAAATATTTAAAAAGTAGGCCTCATTGCATTAAAAGAGTACAATCTGTTTAAATCAAAGTTGAAAGCCAAAAAACTTTTTACGAGTCTTTATTTTGTACATGTTAAGTATGTTATTTTTATTGTATTTGGAAGGCAATAACAGTATACACATGATATGATAGAGGTAATGACATAACGGAGACCTTTCTAAGAAAGTAATAGAGGTATATACAGAAAAAGAGGGAAGAGACTATTATAACAAAGATGTCTGAAAAGGCCACAAGTAATCATGCTATTAACTAATTACCTAAAAATATGAATCCTGTAATGCACAAAAATACCATGAATAACAAACATTTCTTATTTGGGATAATGGTGGCTCCTTCAAAAGTCAAAACCGTCTAATAAAACTGCAATACCAGACTTGACAATTCCTTTTGAGAGTCACTGGTCAGAGGTGACCAATAGACTGCCAAAACAGCTTTGAGCTGTTGACCTTGGTTGCTCCCCAGAGGTGAAAGGTAAATCACTATTGTTGAAGACACTATGCACTTCAGAAATAGAGCTTAGAAACTCCTTAGCCGGAAACAACCTGAATGCCTCCTCCTGAAGACTTGTTTTCATGGAACCAGAAGGTAACATACAAACTTGCAAAGGAGGTTTGCAACCAATAGCCCTCTCAAGCCATGATTCCTGTAATTGACCACTTTTAAAGATGGTATTTGGGAACAGACAATAGTCAGACTGGCAGAAGGTCTGGGCATAAAAGAGTCTGAGGTATTATAATCGCAGTGTTTTCTAATTCTTTTCATTGTCTGAAAGGAAATAGATGTTTTCTGAACAGATTGTCAAAAGGGGACTTTCTTCATAATGGTATAATGTCATCTTGGCACATCTTAAAGAAAAGAGCACGTGGTTGGAGAGATACTTAGATGACTTTCTAGCTTTGGATTTTAAGAATTAAGGCAGTTTCTAGTCTGCATGTGTGTTTGTGGCTTGACTAGAGGTAGAAGCAATGTTTTGCAGTAGCCATTTTCTGCCACTGAGGTAGACATGTACTACACCAGGCATATTTCCAATAGAGTACATTGATGCCCCGGAGCAGGATACAGTGGGAAGCTGGCTGCATACTTCACCTTCTTCAGGATCTAGCTGTCCGAACATGGGATTGCTCAGATAATCACTAATCCACCCAAAGTTGAGGCTCTTCACAGGATTGGAAAGACTTTTGAGGGTCTACATACTATTCCCATCTTTATTTACTGTGCACAATCTGTTTCCCCTTTATTCAAAGATAGTGGTTACTGATAAACTTTCTATGCCATATACTGTTCAGCACCCATATCACAGACATTTACACTGAAACAATAGATGTCAGAATTGAGCAAAAGTCTGAAATGTAAATAATTCATGCCCTTCTAGGTGAGCAAAAGCACAACATCATACAAAAGGGTGGAATCCATTGTCAAAACATTAACAGATAAAACATTCTATACTACCAATAGAAGATTCATTAATGAGTTTGATTATTGAGAAAGTGGTTAGCAGCTGAAAAACTGAAGATTGTGAAAGCTGGGGTTTCTTAATGCCCATATCACACTAGAGAAGAGTGAGGACTAGGCCACACTTATCAGTCTGAGTGATGGAACTACAAAGAGATTAGCATGGCAGTAAAAAGTAAAATGATGTGCCAGGATCAAGGACTTGACTAGGAAAATGTGACATATCTAGATATCCTGAATCACTTAGAGGGAGGAATGAGAAAGGTGCTTAAATTCAGAGGCACAGGAAGACAGTTTCTGATCAGGATCTTCACCCTCAATAATACAGGCATTAAGAGCAAGAATTGAAAAGTGGTAATTCAAGAAACTAACAGAAAAGGACATCATCATATCTGTAAAGAGTTAGCATAACAAATGGGGAAAATATCTTTACTAACAGTGTATCTGACAGAAATTTGGTGTCCTGAATAGACTAAGAACTGGAACACAAATGACCCAATTAGAAATTTTGGACAAGAAACTAAAGAGAACCTTTTCAAAAGAATAAAGCGACATGACTGAAAAATATTTATCTTTTTAAATTCTATCATCCATCTCCATCAGGTCTATGCAAATTCAAACTATTTTAAGATTTAATCTTAACCCTGCTGGGAAAGGAAACAAAACACCCCCAAAACCAAATGACAACAAAAACTGAGGTGGATATTGGGGAAGGGGAGCACATGTTTACTGTAGGTATAAAAAATGTTGAGAGTCCAAATAGACCTACTGAAAGATCCAGAAATTACTGCTCTTGAGAATATACCCCAAAGATGCCACAGCATGTCACAGGTGCACATATTCTACTATGTTCATAGCAGCCTTATTTGTGAGAGCCAGAAGCTAGAAAGAACCCAGATGTCCCCTGACAAACGAATGGATACAGAAAATGTAGGTCATTTACAAAATGGAATACTACTCAGGTATTAAGAATGAAGGCACCTTGAGTTTTGCAGGCAAATGGATGGAACAAGAAAATGTCATCCTGAGTGAGGACATTCAGAATCAAAAAGACATGCACGGTATGTTCTCACTAATAAGTAAATATTAGCCAAAAACAAAAACGAAAACAAAGCTACAGAATACCCAAGTTACAGTCCACAGAACTCAAAAAGTTCCACAAGCTGAAAGGAGTTAATGAGGACATGTCAATTCCGTCTGGGAGGGAGAAGAAAGCTACCACAGGTGGGAGGGAGGAAGGGAGTGGGAAGGGAAAAGGGATGGGGTGGGGGAAGAGGGGAACATAATTTGGTATTGGGTGGGGGGAAAGGACTAAAGCCATCAGAAAGAATGGAAACAGGTGACTTCTGGAGAAAGGAGGTTAGGAAGACCCTCTAGGATGTACCAGAGATCTGGGAAGTGAGAGACTCTCAGGACTCAAAGTGGGGAACTCTAGATGAAAGAACCTAAAATGGGGAGAGGAAACTTATTGACTCCATCTCCAGTAGAAAGACAGGGCATTGTGAGGGATGGGGTTGCTTTTCCACAGCCAGAGCTCTAACACACAGTTCTTCCTGTCTGAAAGAAATGAAGCATGGAAATGAAGAAGACCATGAGGAAAAGAAGGTCCAGTGACAGTCACAAAGTGGGTTCCAGCTCAAGGGGAGGCCCTAAGACCTGACACCATTATTGAAACTATGGGGTGTTCACAAAAAGAGACCTACCATGACTGCTGTCCAAAAGACCCAACAAGCAGCTGAAAGAATCAGATGCAGATATATGCACCTAACCAATGAACAGAAGCTTCTGACCCCTCTAGTCGAATTAGCGAAAAGCTGGAAGAATCTAAGGAGGAGGAGGGCAACCCTGTAAATGAACCAGCATTTTCAATTAACCTGATCCCCTGTGATCTCTTAGGCATTAGATCACCAACCAGGCAGCATACACCAGCTGGGATGAGGCCTCAAACACATATACAGCAGAAAACTCCTGGATCTGGGTAGAGTCAGAGAAGATAACACTTAACCTTCAAGAGATTGGAGGCCCCAGGAAGTTTAGAGGTCTGGTGGAATAATTGGGATGGGGACATCCTTGTGAAGACTGCAAGAGGGTGAGGGGTACAGGGAGGAGATAACGAGATGTGGAACCCTTGGGGGATAGACTGGGAGGGGAAACAAATCTGGAGTATAAAAATAAATTTAAAAAATTTAAAAATAGAAGTTAGATTCCAGAGAATCAAATAATCCTAATAAAAAGTGGGGTACAGACATAGACAAACATTTTTCAACTGAGGAATATCAAATGGCTTAGAAGCACCTAAAGAAATGTTCAACAACCTTAGTTATCAGGGAAATGCAAATCAAAACAACCCTGAGATTCCAGCTTACACCTGTCTGGATGGCTAAGAACAAAACTCAGGTGACAGCAGATGCTGGTGAGGATATGGAGAAAGAGGAACACTCCTCCATTGTTGGTGAGATTGCAAGCTGGTATAGTTACCATGAAATCAGTCTGTTGGTTCCTCAGAAAATTGGACATTGAACTACCTGAGAATCCAGCTATACCACTCCTGGGCATATACCCAAAAGATGCTCCAACATACAACAAAGACATACGATCCACTATGTTCATAGCAGCTTGATTTATAATAGGCAGAAGCTGGAAACTACCCAGATGTCTCTCAACAGAGGAATGGATACAGAAAATATGGTACATTTACAAAATGGAGTACTACTGTGCTATCAAAACAATAACTTCGTGAAATTCACAGGCAATTGGATGTAACTAGAAAATATAATCCTGATTAAGCTAGCTCAAACACACACACACACACACACACACACACACACACACACACACACACACCAAAAACAACACAAAGAACAAGATATGCACTCATAGTAAATAGATATTAGCCCCAACACTCCAATTATCCAAGATAATATCTACAGAACTCATGAAGCTCGAGAAGAAAGACAAAGTCTGAATGTTCAGCCCTTCTTAAAAGGGGGAACAAAAATATTCTTAAAAGGAAACGAGTAGAAGTTTACAGCAAAAATTGAAGGAGTGGACATTGAGAGTCTGCCACACCTGGGGATCCAGTTTATACACATACAGCCACCAAACCCAGTCACTTTTGGGGATGACAAGCAGTGCATGATGACAGGGACCAGTTATAGCGGTCTCCTGAGAGACTCTGCCAGAGCATGACAAATACTGTGGCAGTTTTTAGCAGCCAACCATTGAACTGAGAACTAAGTCACCATTTGAGGATATAGAAAAAGAATTGAAGGAGCTGACATGATTAACAACCCCATAAAAACAGCAATGCCAATGAACCAGCGCTCCCAGGGTCTAAACCACCATCCAAAATGTACACATCGACAGACCCATGGCTCTAGTTGCATATGTAGCAGAGGATGGTCTTTTGGACACCAGTCAGAGGAGAAGCCCTTTGTCCTGCCAAGGCTGGACTCCCCAGTGTAGGGGAATGTTAGGGCAGGGAGGTGGAAAAGGGTAGGTGGGTGGATGAGGAAACACCCTCATAGAACAAGGTAGAGGGGGAAATGAGAAATAGGCGGTTTATGTATAGAAAACCTAGAATGGGGATAACATTTGAAATGTAAATTAATAAAAATATTAAAAAGATTTGAATAAAAATATTCAAAATTGGGGAAAATATTTTAATCGTTGATAAAAATAATTAACGTTTTTGTGTGTATCACCATTTCTTTCTACTTCTACAGATAGAGGTTGGCATAAAAAATTATGCTATAATATTTCAGAGAAACCCTAGGGAATGAGACATAGAAGTCGTTAAAGTTTGATTTTCAAGGACAGATGCTGGCAGTTCTCTGTGAAGACATAAGGAGAAGATGGGATTGTACATCATGGGAAATTACCTGGACTCTTCATGATATTTCTCTTTTTATATCCATGTTAATGTATTACTCAGTGTTTAAAAGCAATTCAGAAAATAATGCAATTGTTTTCAAATGTTCAAGATTACAACAGGTAGAACAAAAAACACTGTTTTTTCCCCAAATTTAAAATTTACCTACCCTTAAGGCAATATACTAAATCTTTATGTTATCAACACCTAGAAAGTCTAAATTCATGCTCAGCAACTACAGTGCTGGTTGTTTGTTCCCTGTCGGCTATTTCATATCTTCCAGGAAATGTCATGCAACACAATTAATACTTGAATAACAATCGAAAAGAAACAGGGGATGAGAGGCGCTTGGTCTGTGTGATAGACGATAAGTGATGAAGTGGAAGTTGGTTATCTGAGCATTGACCGTCTACCAGGGCTATCCTGACACAGCTTTAATATGGGATGTAACAGCAGTGATGACAATGAGTGACACTGAGTAAGGGAGTGCGTGATAAAACATGCAGCCATGTCTGAGCCACTAGAGGATGGAGCATCCTTACCAGGAATCTGAGGCTGGCTATCTTCCCCCTCATATAGTATGAGGTGGTGTGCCTCCCCGTTGAATGGAGTTCATGATGTAAGTATGGAGACACAATAAAAAAACTGTTGAGTTAAACAATGACTTGCATATTTGAAAGCAACACATGTCAGTGTCATAAGCATTTGGTTTTCTTTGCTGGAAGAAATGAGGCACGGGTGGAGGCCAAATGATGTTCCCAGAAACAACTTTCCTGATAAGATAGAAATTAAAGTATGAAAAACACATGATGTTTTCTTCTGTGTTAGCCTCTTATTTTGCAGGCAACGTAGAAAAAAAAGAAGAGAATCTCTGGTTGATCTAAATTATTTGGAATGACATATAAATTTTATTTGGAAAGAGCTAAACTATTCCAGATAGAACAACAAAAAAAAATTGAAAACTATACAATATGGTGTGCTTAGGTAATCCAAAAGCAACAATGGCAAGACTTGGGAGGAGATAGTTTTGTTAGAGTGGAAGAAGGAGGAGGAGGAGGAGGAGGAAGGGGAAGGAGAAGGGGAAGAGGAAGGGGCAGGGGGAGGGGAAGGGGAAGGGGAACGAGAAGAAACCTACAAGAAATTCAGTGACACTGAGCCTCCAGAAGGCGTAAAAGTCTGAACAATAATTTACTGTATAGATAAGTGAAGTAGGGAAATCCAGGTTACAATCCTATACTGGAAGGGTAACCCATAACAGTAAACCCAGAATTGAGATTACAAATGCAGAAGCATCATGAAGTTCAAGCATATCCTCTACTATAAAGCACACTCCAGTTCAGGAAAAGATACATGAGAACACATATTAAATAAAAGTGATGATAAGCAGAAATAAATAGAGGGGTAGGCATATGAAGTCTAAAAGGAGAAAATCTCTATTTTTCAGAGGGAACAGACAATGAAAAGCAACTTTTGTAAAATGATTATATCACATTATTACCCAGTTTTCCTCTGTATTCTCCTATTATACTTCTTAGAATAATAAAATGCATAAAATGATCTATACATAGTCCCATTAGGAGCACATCAAATACAACTTTGAGAACATGAAATCATCAAACCATGTGTGTATAGTACTTTAATAATAAACTATGACTTTTAAAAAACTAAACATTCTCTGAATATAGAAAATATTGAGGAACAAGTAAAAAATATGTCGTGCACGTCTGTTCATAAAAATCAGAGCATGGTCTAGTAAATAGAAGGTAAAATGAAGAAAACCACTTGAAGATACGATTCGACATATCAATTCTTGACTTTTTAACCATGTCCCAAGGAGCTTTAAAATAGCCATTAGATGCTCCACTCATTTATCTTCTGTAAAAGCAACTTTGAGAGAACTTTGTGTTCACAAACAATGTACGTTAGATAGCAAAATGCTCCCTACCAAAATGAATGTTGAGGAAGAAATAGAATGCCTTTCCTGGGTACTTGGTATATTCATAGCATCAGAACTGATTCCTCTGGCACTGAGAGACATGCCCATTCCTGCTACCATGAGTTAATTGAGTTTTCCTTCATTCTGTGAGTCTTCTGACACCTGGTAGGGAACACAATTTGATGTAAATATTTTTATGAGAACTTTTTTATGTTTTGCAATTTTCAAAGAAAAAATAATTGAAAATTATGCAAGGGTTTCAATCCCATAGCTATAAGTCACATGATGGTTTATGTCCTCAGCTTGACAACGTATTCATAAACTGCCTCTGCTCCTAGTCTAGTAAACCCTATTCTAAAAGCTCTCCTTGCAGTCATGGAAACAATATGTTGTATCTACTGCACACAAGTTAGAAAGCTATGCCTTTAAAATCTAAGAAAATTAATGCAGTCTGTCACTGTCTCATCAAGATAATTTAGAGTATCCCACACATATTAATAAATCACTGGAGCACTGCAACCTAGTACAGAAGAGTCTGCAGTGAACAAGTTACTGTTAAAATCAAAAGCCAAGAGTACAAAAGTAATGTTTTTAATATCCAGCATCTTATAGAAAGTTATGATAATAAAAAGACAGGCCCCTAGGCCAACTTTATCTCTGAGTCCCACAAATGTCTTTCTTGTTCCTGTGGGTAGCTAATATTGAAAAAAATCACAAACAAATGTTATTTGCATGGCACAATTGGGATGGCTCAGAGGTCAAGAGTGTGTGCTGTTCTTGTAGAGTACTAGAGTTCTGTTCCTAGAACTCTTGGTGTTTGCGACTGCCTGTAACTCAGCTCCGTAGTGTCTGATGCCTTTGTCTGGCACCCATTAGGACCAGAAATAAGCGGTAAATCCATACACAGTCACATAGAAAGGCATTAAATCAAAAAATTATTTTAATTAGATGCCAATTAATCAAAGTGAAGGAACTTATTACAAGTCTCTCTTTCATTTGCTTAAGAAAGAATCTTGCTTTCTCCACAGTAATAGACACCGAGATTTATAAAGTATTTGGTGAGGAAAGAAGTGGCCCATACATATACAGCCACCCAATTAGACAAGATGGATGAAGCAAAGAAGTGCAGACCGACAGGAGCCGGATGTAGATCGCTCCTGAGAGACACAGCCAGAATACAGCAAATATAGAGGCGAATGCCAGCAGCAAACCACTGAACTGAGAATAGGTCCCCTATTGAAGGAATCAGAGAAAGAACTGGAAGAGCTTGAAGGGGCTCGAGACCCCAAAAGTACAACAATGCCAAGCAACCAGAGCTTCCAGAAACTAAGCCACTACCTAAAGACTATACATGGACTGACCCTGGACTCTGACCCCATAGGTAGCAATGAATATCCTAGTAAGAGCACCAGTGGAAGGGGAAGCCCTGGGTCCTGCTAAGACTGAACCCCCAGTGAACTAGTCTATGGGGGGAGGGCGGCAATGGGGGGAGGGTTGGGAGGGGAACACCCATAAGGAAGGGGAGGGGGGAGGGGGATGTTTGCCCGGAAACCGGGAAAGGGAATAACACTCGAAATGTATATAAGAAATACTCAAGTTAATAAAAAAAAATAAGTTTTTTTGAAAAAAAAAAAAGGAAGTGAGGAGATCAATTAGTTTGTCTTCTGAATCAGTGAATGATTTCTCCAAATGACAAAAATCTTTTCTTCAGTGATCTTTGCCTCTGTAGTATAAACTGTAACATATGGAGTCTTTGATTTTTTATGGAGCATTGTCCTTTTCTGTAAGATTAGTGAGTCACCGGGTAGTAAAAGGGGTTGAAGTGGATTGAGAGCCTTAATTATAGTATAGTTCTTATAGTAAGATCTTCAAAAAATAAATATTAAAATTACTGTTTGGCAACATGATTTAATCCCATCAATGCAAGAGTTCAACTACAGGAACTTAGTGACTACTCTTTAAAATACTTAAATGACAAATGTTAGAAAATTTTTCTAACTATTAAGTTGGGCACATAGTAATTATTTTTGTAGTGTCTTTATTGACAGCTGAGCTGTGAACTGTATTATCAAAGGAAACCGGTTTAGTTATTCAGTGCCAGATTAAGATCTGTGGCACTGTAGTGATTATGTAACTCCTAATTATTAATTTATTTGTTTGACAAGTGCATATGTATCCTGATAGGCACAGAGAAGTGTAGTTTTCACCCTACATCAAAGAAATTTCATTTTGCAACAAATGGAGACCAGATCAGAAAACCACAATTGATCAGCCAACAGAGAACATGTGACCATGGGGTGCCCAGCCCCAGCTGCTGTAACGTGCATGAACCTAAGGTTCAGGAAGCTTCACTGGATGGGATTAACAGATCAAGAATCAGGAAATCAGCCATAAGGATCTATCTCCTAGATATGTCAGGAAAGATCAAATAACTTGGAAGGAACCCAAAACTCAATGTTTATGAATTTCTTTTTGTCATATTATCAACATGAGAGTATATTTTATGTGAATATGAGTTCAGTATTGAAAGAAAAAATGCTGTAAACAAATGTTGCATAGTTGAATATGTATGACTACTTCTCTGGTGGAAAATAACCCAAGTCAAAGTCCTATTACTTGCCAATTCTTCAAGATAGTTCACAGAAACAGAATATATAAGATTGAGCGCCCCAGAACAGAAGATGATCTTGTTTTAAGTACAATGCTGGTCATGATCCATTGGTCTGGATTGATACTGTGGCTCTAAAAGCAATGTTATAATCTGGAGTGGAAATGGAGGGTATTTTTTAAAGGTTCCAATTACCTGCCACGTTTCAAAAGAGCAATAAGACTGTTCATGGAAGCTAGAAGCAATTTCTCTGTACTGACTTCTCCCACACATCATTTTGTAAAGGATTTAATGTGAAAACAAAATAAGAGTTCTTCTAATAATGGTTTTTAAGGAAAGATTAAGGAACACAGAAGTTTGTGCTAAGTTAGACGTATTTTTCCTTTTATGCTTAGAACAATATTTTTCTCTTGTCTTACTTTGTAGCAAGAGTTATACACCAAGGATTAAATGGGCACTGCCTTTCTGATTGCAAGTTGAAACATAAAATGTTTTATTTGTAAGACTAAAGAATAAGTTTTATTCTAAACTGTAAGACAATCAATTTGCATATATTTCTCTGGAAAATAGTGCTTTTAACATATACAAATGAACACTATCACTGTTTTTGTTAATGAGGCTGTCATGCCTTGAAGTATATTTCATAGAAAAAGAAAGAGCAGAAAGAAAGAAGGAAAGAAGGAAGGAAGGAAGGAAGGAAGGAGGGAGGAAGGAAGGAAGGAATGAAGGGAGGAAGGGAGGGAGGGAGGTAGGGACGGAGGGAGGAAGGAGAGAAGGAGCGACAGAGGGACAGAGGCACAGAGGGACAGAGGAGGATAGAAGGAAGAAAGATTGATTTCAGCAGATTGATCAGTGGTTAAGAATGTTTAGTCAAAAAGGAGCTAAAACCATCAAATGAAAAAAAGATAGCATTTTCAGCAAATGGTGCTGGTCAATTGGAGGTCAACATGTAGAAGAATGCAGATCGATCCATGCTTATCACCCTGTACAAAGCTTAAGTCCAAGTGGATCAAGGACCTCCACATCAAACAAGATACATTCAAACTAATAGAAGAAAAACTAGGGCAGCATCTCAAACCTATGGGCACTGGAAAAAATTTCCTGAACAAAACACCAATGGCTTATGCTCTAAGATCAAGAATCGACAAATGGGATCTCATAAAACTGCAAAGCTTCTGTAAGGCAAAGGACACTGTGGTTAGGACAAAACAGCAACCAACAGACTGGGAAAAGATCTTTACCAATCCTACGACAGATAGAGGCCGTATATCCAAAATATACAAAGAACTCAAGAAGTTGGACCTCAGGGAGACAAAAACCCTATTAAAAATGGGGTTCAGAGCTAAACAAAAAATTCACAGCTGAGGAATGCTGAATGGCTGAGAAACACCTAAAGAAAGGTTCAACATCTTTAGTCATTAGGGAATTGCAAATCAAAACAACCCTGAGATTTCACCTCACACCAGTGAGAATGGCTAAGATCAAAAACTCAGGGGACAGCAAATGCTGGCGAGGATGTGGAGAAAGAGGAACACTCCTCCATTTTTGGTGGGATTGCAGATTGGTACAACCATTCTGGAAATCAGTCTGGAGGTTCCTCAGAAAATTGGACATTGAACTGCCTGAGGATCCAGCTATACCTCTCTTGGGCATATACCCAAAAGATGCCCCAACATATAAAAAAGACACGTGCTCCACTATATTCATCGCAGCCTTATTTATAATAGCCAGAAGCTGGAAAGAACCCAGATGCCCTTCAACAGAGGAATTGATACAGACAATGTGGTACATCTACACAATGGAATATTACTCAGCTATCAAAAACAATGACTTTATGAAATTCATAGGCAAATGGTTGGAACTGGAAAAAATCATCCTGAGTGAGGTAACCCAATCACAGAAAAACACACATGGTATGCACTCATTGATAAGTGGCTATTAGCCCAAATGCTTGAATTACCCTAGATGCCTAGAACAAATGAAACTCAAGATGGATGATCACAATGTGAATGCTTCACTCCTTCTTTAAAAGGGGAACAAGAATACCCTTGGCAGGGAATAGAGAGGCAAAGATTAAAACAGAGACAGAAGGAACACCCATTCAAAGCCTGCCCCACATGTGGCCCATACATATACAGCCACCCAATTAGATAAGATGGATGAAGCAAAGAAGTGCAGACCGACGGGAGCCGAATGTAGATTGCTCCTGAGAGACACAGCCAGAATACAGCAAATACAGAGGCGAATGCCAGCAGCAAACCACTGAACTGAAAATAGGACCCCCACTGATGGAATCAGAGAAAGAACTGGAAGAGCTCGAAGGGGCTCGAGACCCCTTATGAACAACAATGCCAAGCAACCAGAGCTTCCAGGGACTAAGCCACTACCTAAAGACTATACATGGACTGACCCTGGACTCTGCCCTCATAGGTAGCAATGAATATCCTAGTAAGAGCACCAGTGGAAGGGGAAGCCCTGGGTCCTGCTAAGACTGAACCCCCAATGAACTAGATTGTTGGGGGGAGGGCGGCAATGGGGGGAGGATGGGGAGGGGAACACTCATAAAGAAGGGGGAGGGGGAGGGATTAGGGGGATGTTTGCCCGGAAACCGGGAAAGGGAATAACACTTGAAATGTAAGTAAGAAATACTCAAGTTAATAAAAAAAAGAAAATGCACCCCAAAAAATTGGTAAAGGAAACAAATCACTATTCATACCTCATGTTCTCAGCTGAGTCTTCTGGCATTGGGGCTACGGTTTGTACAGCTGGAAGAGTTTTGCTTTTAGCATCATTAACAAAACTAGAAGAGGAGGAAGAGTAGGAGGACCCTGAATCCACAGCACCTGTACCCAAAATAATAATTTTAGTTTTAAATATAAATGTATTTTGCAGTATAATTTATTTCATTTCTATTTGATTTTTATAAAACATCAAAATTTCTAACAACTTGACAATTAAAATTATTTCATCATTAGCATACTAATAAATTCCATGTATATTACATTAAAAAAAAAAAGAATGTTTAGTCAACAATCCAAGTTCAGAATTCAGGTAGGCCTGGTTAGAACCACCTGTAATTCTAACTCCAGGAGGCCTGAAACCATCCTCTGGACTCTAAGCAGTTACACAAACACACACACACACACACACACACACACACACTCACACACACACACACACACATATGCACACAAACGCGCACACAAGCACTCACACACACATACGCGTGCACTCACGTAGACACCAATATGCACACACAGAGAGGCACACATGCACACAGAGATATATTCACAGCTACATTCAAATACTTAAAAATAAAATCAATATTTAAAAAATAAATTTTTGTAATATCTATTTCAGCTTAGAGAAATATCAATGTTGGTTCATTCTTTGGGGGGGTGGTATATAAAATCTACTGCTTTAGGTATTTTCTTCCTGTGCAATTTGAAAATACTCCACAAGTATAAGCAGTTTGTCTCACATAGTCACTGACATTTAACTTCCCAATGCATTATGTCCACACTACAAATCCTTTAAAACTATAAAGATTTAAATAACTACCTTAAGTGGACATACTAAATGGGTAGAGAGATTGAAAACTAAACTCAGAGAAGATACTCGCTTTTGTATGTCATTAAACTTCCTTAATGCTGCTAGGTAGGGGTTGGGGATTTAGCTCAGTGGTAGAGCGCTTGCCTAGCAAGCGCAAGGCCCTGGGTTCGGTCCCCAGCTCCAAAAAAAAAAAAAAAAAAGAAAGAAAAAAAAAGAAAAAAAAAGAAAAAAATGTTGCTAGGGTAGTGAAAAACAGAGTGATGTAAGTAACCTGCACTGCCTCCTGAGGCCGTGGTGATTTTTCCAACTATGCTGCTGCTGGAGGCCATGTTTGGGTACATGGCCGTGCGGCAGCAGGGTTTTCTCTCAATGTCCATGTCCCATATTATGACCAAAGGCTCTGCAAACATCCCCGGTCTGCATTGCCACGTGGGATTATGAAGTTATCCAAAGGCTGTGCAGAGCTGGGTTCACCAATTACTGGCTGCCGCACTTAGGGGAGCTTCTCTCACCCCTCATATGCCCTGCTGTGGTATGGGTGAGACCAAGCTGCCCTCCTCTCTCCCCTTGCCACATGTCACAAGCAGGAGAACTGGCTCTACATCATGAGAGCTGGAGAGATGACCCTTTTCTCACCTGCTGAAGCATGTTGGAGAGTCAGAGCAGCAGAGCTGGCCCTGGGGCAGAGATGAGAGTGATCAAGCCCTGAGGGCATGAGAGCAAGATCAAGTGTTAGAGAGTTAGTTCTGGTTGTATGTGAGAGAAAGAAAGGGCTGAAGGGTGCCTAGCTCAGCTACTGCCCAGGCCCACATCCAGGGCTTTCAGTTGATGCGCAACAACATCTATACCATCTGTGATCTGCTGGAGCATGGAAAGGGGACTGCCCTGCAGATCCAAAGCTGCAGGATCTCCATGACCCAGGGCAACAACAGAATATAGGAGAGGAATCCCAGTGAGGATTCCCAATTGGTAGTGTATCAGAAGCCAGAGATCTCAGAGCAGGTAAATGACTGATTGCAAGGACATTTTAAAGGAAATTTTGGACAAAAAGTTTTACTGTGTGATACATTATGACACAACACAGCATCCATGGCAAGATGTTTGTTGCTATTGCTATTATTTTGTTTTGTTTTTACTTTATTTATTATTGTTTTATTTTGGGGGGTTATTGCAATGGTGGATTGCAGATATGGAAGGAGAGGGAGATGAATGAGATTGTGGTAAATGATGTGAAATTCACAAAGAGTCGATAAAGGTAAAAGAAAAAGTTGTTTTAATGCAAATCTCAGAACTAAGCTTTAAATTCTTAATTTTATTGACTTTCTTCCCAATCTTAGCAAGCTAAAGTAGAAATATCATTATATCATTATGAAAATTTAATTACAATTACACAGGGATCAGCTCCACTGTGAAGGCTGTCATACCTACCTTTCATAAATATCTCATTTCACAGGGATGTTCCAGTATGGACTGTGCGTTGGTTGGAGAGAGATCCATTTAATTGGATATAACTTTTAATTTTTTTTTAAAAAGTTGTAGTCACATCTCTTTCTATCTGTTGTAATACATCTCAAATTTATGGAATTAATTGTGTATAAGAACTTTTTAATATATGTTCTATGTGTGTGCAGGTATTAACCTAAGAGCTGCATTTTGTGCTCAGTCTATAACATTCAAGGACAAATGGTGAGAAATACAAGTACAAAAGTGAGAATATTGAAAGCACCCATCTCTGTGGCTAAGTCTATGTGTCACAGAATTGTACAATTTATCTATACTTCCCTTTTCTTTCTCCCTCTTAGACTTTCATTCTACTTTTAGAAGGCAAAAATACTTCTTGGGTAAAATATATAAATATTTTTATATTTTACTTTACAGCTATAAATATGTTTTGTGCTATATATTATCCCAGAATATATTTTGAAGTATGTATTTAATCACATAGATAGCGGTCTACAAGGTAGAAAAGCAAGTCTTCTCCAGATTTGACTAAAGATGATTTAGCAAACCCACAGACCCAAGGTATTCAGAATATTATTCTTTTCAAATGCCCTATCCTAGGTAGGAAGTATTACACATAGGTGTTGGTATCCTGGGAGAAACTTAATCACCCTGGGATGTAATTTCCACTGTGTTTTTCTGACAAAGTACAATTTCCTCAGTTCTGCTTTCATCTAATAAAAAAGTCACTGCTTCTTCGGTAAGAACACTAATCCAATGTTCAAATTTTAGACTGTTAAGAGAAACAAATTTCTTTTGGATGTCACTGTCAAAATAAGTAAAACTGGTCACTTCCTCACTATCTCTTAATTAAAGGTATTTTTAGCTAACTAAGTAGCCTGGGATTATGAGTTTTCATAGGCAGAAAATGATGTATGTGCAGTCATACACTATTTTTGCAGACACATCCAGGGATTCTGGACTCGCCAAGTCAGCAGCTATTTTCCTAGTGAAGGTTCACAAAGCCTGACTCCATAGTTCTTGTCTACTCTCAAGATGCCCATCACAGCCGCTCTGTGAGCTGATGAAGTACACTAAGAATATGCTTCTTGGTACTACATGTTATGTTCAGCAATTGGTCAATTCTCAGCAAATGACCAGATGGAGTAGAATCATAGTGATTATTGGGCAGTTCCTTACAGGACTATCTGGTGAGCTATAATATATTTCAGTGTGTAATGGCTCATACGCCTCTTTTACATCTAAAATCTGTCTAACGTTTCCTTCCGCCAAAGCTTATAACAAAGTTATAAAGATACAGGCACCATATAGGGTGTTTTGACTTAACACACTTAAGACAGCACACACACAGATATATGGTTTCTCTTTGACAAATTGATATACATGTAAATATATGGTGCCATATATTTAATTTCCTAACTAATAAATTAGGCTGTAATAGCAGTTACCTTTATCATACAATATAAAACTTCTCAAAGAAAAATTAGTTTCTTGCCTTTGTTATTGTTGGCATCTGAAAAGTCCTTCCAAAACACTGAGAGGTTAAAGCCTGACACCTCCAGTGGTGGTACTGTTAAGAAACAATTGGACCATGGAGGCTTTAACATTTTTCCTGGGTTGATACACTTATAAATTATGAGTGAAGGGCCTAGGTGGAAGAAGTAGGTTACTCAGATATAGCTTTGAGAGGTGAATTCTCTCTGTTTCTCTCTGTCTCACTGTCTTTCTGTATCTCACTCCCTCCCTCCATTCTCTTCCCCCACCTCTCTCTCTCTCTCTCTCTCTCTCTCTCTCTCTCTCTCTCTCTCTCTCTCTCTTTCTCTCATGTTTTGCCTCACTTGGAACATTTGACCATAGACTGAAGTCCCTAAAGAATGAGACAAAAATAACTCATCCTCTACGTTTGTGTCTATGAAGAAATACTCACTAAGAACACATTTTATGTTGATATTATATGGACATTGTCTGCTTTTCTTCACGCTATATTTCACATATTCCTTTGATCTTAAGTAACATAAATACTGAAACAACGTGTCATTATATATCTATAAAACATATTAGACATGATGAAAGCTACATAGAAACAAACAAAAGAGTTTTTCAACATTTAAAAATACATATTTCATACGGCCTCTGGGTTCCCGTAGAGGAGGGCCCAGGATCAGAAGGACCGCTGCATCTGAGACACCTCCAGAACCTGAAGGGACCTACCGGATAAACAGTTCTCTGCACCCAAATCCTGTGGGAGGGAGAGCTAAACCTTCAGAGAGGCAGACACTCCGGGGAAACCAGAAGAGACTGCACTCTGCACACATCTCTGACGCCAGAGGAAAACACCAAACTCCATCAGGAGCCCTGGAGCATGGAAGCTCCCGGAAAGGGCAGCGCAGATCTTCCTGGTTGCTGCCGCCGTGGAGAGCTCTAAAGCAACACCCCACAAGCAAACTTGAGCCTCGGGACCACAGGTAAGACCAACTTTTCCGCTGCAAGTGACCTGCCTGGTGAACTCAAGACACAGGCCCACAGGAACAGCTGAAGACCTGTAGAGAGGAAAAACTGCACGCCCAAAAGCAGAACACTCTGTCCCCATAACTAGCTGAAAGAAAACAGGAAAAGAGGTCTACAACACTCCTGACACACAGGCTTATAGGACAGTCTAGCCACTGTCAGAAATAGCAGAACAAAGTAACATTAGAGATAATCTGATGGCGAGAGGCAAGCACAGGAACCCAAGCAACAGAAACCAAGACTACATGGCATCATCGGAGTCCAATTCTCCCACCAAAACGAACACGGAATATCCAAACAGGGCAGAAAAGCAAGATCTACTTTCAAAATCATATTTGATCATAATACTGGAGGACTTCAAGAAAGACGTGAAGAACTCCCTTAGAGAAACACAGGAAAACATTAATAAACAAGTAGAAGCCTACAGAGAGGAATAGCAAAAATCCCTGAAAGAATTCCAGGAAAACATAAATAAACAAGCAGAAGCCCATAGAGAGGAGTCACAAAAATCCCTGAAAGAATTCCAGGAAAACACAACCCAACAGTTGAAGTAATTAAAAATGGAAATAGAAGAAATCAAGAAAGAACACATGGAAACAACCCTGGATATAGAAAACCAAAAGAAGAGACAAGGACCTGTAGATACGAGCTTCACCAACAGAATACAAGAGATGGAAGAGAGAATCTCAGGAGCAGAAGATTCCATAGAAATCATCGATACAACTGTCAAAGATAATGTAAAGTGGAAAAAGCTACTGGTCCAAAACATACAGGAAATCTAGGACTCAATGAGAAGATCAAACCTAAGGATAATAGGTATAGAAGAGAGTGAAGACTCCCAACTCAAAGGACCAGTAAATATCTTCAACAAAATCATAGAAGAAAACTTCCCTAACCTAAAAAGAGATACCCATAGGCATACAAGAAGCCTACAGAACTCCAAATAGATTGGACCAGAAAAGAAACATCTCCCGTCACATAATAGTCAAAATACCAAAAGCACAAAATAAAGAAAGAATATTAAAAGCAGTAAGGGAAAAAGGTCAAGTAACATATAAAGACAGACCTATCAGTATCACACCAGATTTTTCGCCAGAAACTATGAAAACCAGAAGATCCTGGACAGATGTCATACAGACCCTAAGAGAACACAAATGTCAGCCCAGGTTACTGTATCCTGCAAGACTGTAAATTAACATAGATGGAGAAACCAAGATATTCCATGACAAAACCAAATTTACACAATATCTTTCTACAAATCCAGCACTACAAAGGATAATAAATGGTAAAACCCAACATAAGGAGGCAAGCTATACCCTAGAAGAAGCAAGAAACTATTCGTCTTGGCAACAAAACAAAGAGAATGAAAGCACACAAACATAACCTCACATCCAAATATGAATATAACGGGAAGTAATAATCACTATTCCTTAATATCTCTCAACATCAATGGCCTCAACTTTCCAATAAAAAGACAAAGATTAACAAACTGGATACGCAACGAGGACCCTGCATTCTGCTGCCTACAGGAAGCACAACTCAAGAGACAAAGACAGACACTACCTCAGCGTGAATGGCTGGAAAACAACTTTTCCAAGCAAATGGTCGGAAGAAGCAAGTTGGAGTAGCCATTCTAATATCAAATAAAATCAATTTTCAACTAAAAGTCGTCAAAAAAGATAAGGAAGGACACTTCATATTCATCAAAGGAAAAATCCACCAAGATGAACTCTCAATCCTAAATATCTATGCCCCAAATACAAGGGCATCTACATATGTAAAAGAAACCTTACTAAAGCTCAAAACACACATTGCACCTCACACAATAATAGTAGGAGATTTCAACACCCCACTCTCATCAATGGACAGATCATGGAAACAGAAATTAAACAGAGACGTAGACAGACTAAGAGAAATCATGAGCCAAATGGACTTAACAGATATTTATAGAACATTCTATCCTACAGCAAAAGGATACATCTTCTTCTCAGCTCCTCATGGTACTTTCTCCAATATTGACCATATAATTGGTCAAAAAAACAGGCCTCAACAGGTACAGAAAGATAGAAATAATCCCATGCGTGCTATCAGACCACCACGGCCTAAAACTGGTCTTCAATAAGAATAAGGGAAGAATGCCCACATATATGTGGAAATTGAACAATGCTCTACTCAATGATAACCTGGTCAAGGAAGAATAAAGAAAGAAATTAAAGACTTTTTAGAATTTAATGAAAATGAAGGTACAACATACCCAAACTTATGGGACACAATGAAAGCTGTGCTAAGAGGAAAACTCATAGCGCTGAGTGCCTGCAGAAAGAAACAGGAAAGAGCATATGTCACCAGCTTGACAGCACACCTAAAAGCTCTAGAACAAAAAGAAGCAAATACACCCAGGAGGAGTAGAAGGCAGGAAATAATCAACTCAGAGCTGATATCAACCGAGTAGAAACAAAAAGGACCATAGAAAGAATCAACAGAACCAAAAGTTGGTTCTTTGAGAAAATCAACAAGATAGATAAACCCTTAGCCAGACTAACGAGAGGACACAAGAGTGTGTCCAAATTAACAAAATCAGAAATGAAAAGGGAGACATAACTACAGATTTAGAGGAAATTCAAAAAATCATCAGATCTTACTATAAAAGCCTATATTCAACAAAACTTGAAAATCTGCAGGAAATGGACAATTTCCTAGACAGATACCAGGTACGGAAGTTAAATCAGGACCAGATAAACCAGTTAAACAACCCCATAACTCCTAAGGAAATAGAAGCAGGCATTAAAGGTCTCCCAAAGAAAAAGAGCCCAGGTCCAGACAGGTTTCGTGCAGAATTCTATCAGACCTTCATAGAAGACCTCATATCAATATTATCCAAACTATTCCACAAAATTGAAACAGATGGAGCACTACCGAATTCCTTCTATGAAGCCACAATTACTCTTATACCTAACCCACACAAAGACACAACAAAGAAAGAGAACCTCAGACCAATTTCCCTTATGAATATCGACACAAAAATACTCAATAAAATTCTGGCAAACCGAATCCAAGAGCACATCAAAACAATCATCCACCATGACCACGTAGGCTTCATCCCAGGCATGCAGGGATGGTTTAATATATTGAAAACCATCAACGTGATCCATTATATAAACAAACTGAAAAAACAAAACCACATGATCATTTCATTAGATGCTGAGAAAGCATTTGACAAAATTCAACACCCCTTCCTGATAAAAGTCCTGGAAAGAATAGGAATTCAAGACCCATACCTAAACATAGTAAAAGTCATATACAGCAAACCAGTTGCTAACATTAAACTAAATGGAGAGAAACTTGAAGCAAACCCACTAAAATCAGGGACTAGACAAGGCTGCCCACTCTCTCCCTACTCATTCAATATAGTTCTTGAATTTCTATCCAGAGCAATCAGACAACAAAAGGAGGTCAAGGGGATACAGATCGAAAAAGAAGAAGTCAAAATATCACTATTTGCAGATGATATGATAGTATATTTAAGTGATCCCAAAAGTTCCACCAGACAACTACTAAAGCTGATAAACAACTTCAGCAAAGTGGCTGGGTATAAAATTAACTCAAATAAATCAGTAGCCTTCCTCTACACAAGAGAGAAACAAGCCGAGAAAGAAATTAGGGAAACGACACCCTTCATAATAGACCCAAATAATATAAAGCAACTCGGTGTGACTTTAACCAAGCAAGTAAAAGATCTGTACAATAAGAACTTCAAGACTCTGAAGAAAGAAATTGAAGAAGACCTCAGAAGATGGAAAGATCTCCCATGCTCATGGATTGGCAGGATTAATATAGTAAAAATGGCCAATTTACCAAAAGTGTTCTACAGATTCAATGCAATCCCCATCAAAATACCATTCCAATTCTTCAAAGAGTTAGACAAAACAATTTGCAAATTCATCTGGAATAACAAAAAAAACCCAGGATAGCTAAAACTATCCTCAACAATAAAAGGACTTCAGGGGGAATCACTATCCCTTAACTCAAGCAGTATTACAGAGCAATAGTGATAAAAACTGCATGGTATTGGTACAGAGACAGACAGATAGACCAGTGGAACAGAATTGAAGACCCAGAAATGAACCCACACACCTATGGTCACTTGATTTTTGACAAAGGAGCCAAAACCATCCAATGGAAAAAAGATAGCATTTTCAGCAAAAGGTGCTGGTTCAACTGGAGGTCAACATGTAGAAGAATGCAGATAGATCCATGCTTATCACCCTGTATATAGCTTAAGTCCAAGTGGATCAAGGACCTCCACATCAAACCAGACACACTCAAACTAATAGAAGAAAAACTAGGGAAGCATCTTGAACACATGGGCACTGGAACAAATTTCCTGAACAAAACACCAATGGCTTTTACTCTAAGATCAAGAATCGACAAATGGGATCTCATAAAACTGCAAAGCTTCTGTAAGGCAAAGGACACTGTGGTTAGGACAAACTGGCAACCAACAGATTGGGAAAAGATCTTTAGCAAACCTACAACAGATAGAGGCCTTATATCCAAAATATACAAAGAACTCAAGAAGTTAGACCTCAGGGAAACAAATAACCCTATTAAAAATGGGGTTCAGAGCTAAACAAAGAATTCACAGCTGAGGAATGCCGAATGGCTGAGAAACACCTAAAGAAATGTTCAACATCTTTAGTCATAAGGGAAATGCAAATCAAAACTACCCTGAGATTTCACCTCACACCAGTGAGAATGGCTAAGATCAAAAACTCTGGTGACAGCAGATGCTGGCGAGGATGCAGAGAAAGAGGAACACTCCTCCACTTTTGGTAGGATTGCAGACTGGTACAACCATTCTGGAAATCAGTCTGGAGGTTCCTCAGAAAATTGGACATTGAACTGCCTGAGGATCCAGCTATACCTTTCTTGGGCATATACCCAAAAGATGCCCCAACATATAAAAAAGACACGTGCTCCACTATGTTCATCGCAGCCTTATTTATAATAGCCAGAAGCTGGAAAGAACCCAGATGCCCTTCAACAGAGGAATGGATACAGAAATGTGGTACTTCTACACAATGGAATATTACTCAGCTATCAAAAACAATGCCTTTATGAAATTCGTAGGCAAATGGTCGGAACTGGAAAATATCCTGAGTGAGGTAACCCAATCACAGAAAAACACACATGGTATGCATTCATTGATAAGTGGCTATTAGCCCAAATGCTTGAATTACCCTAGATGCCTAGAACAAATGAAACTCAAGACGGATGATCAAAATGTGAATGCTTCACTCCTTCTTTAAAAGGGGAACAAGAATACCCTTGGCAGGGAATAGGGAGGCAAAGATCAAAACAGAGACAGAAGGAACACCCATTCAGAGCCTGCCCCACATGTGGCCCATACATATACAGCCATCCAATTAGACAAGATGGATGAAGCAAAGAAGTGCAGGCCGACAGGAACCGGATGTAGATCTCTCCTGAGAGACACAGCCAGAATACAGCAAACACAGAGAAGAATGCCAGCAGCAAACCACTGAACTGAGAATAGGACCCTCATTGAAGGAATCAGAGAAAGAACTGGAAGAGCTTGAAGGGGCTCGAGACCCCATATGAACAACAATGCCAAGCAACCAGAGCTTCCAGGGACTAAGCCACTACCTAAAGACTATACATGGACTGACCCTGGACTCTGACCTCATAGGTAGCAATGAATATCCTAGTAAGAGCATCAGTGGAAGGAGAAGCCCTGGGTCCTGCTAAGACTGAACCCCCAGTGAACTATATTGTTGGGGGGAAGGCAGCAATGGGGGGAGGATGGGGAGGGGAACACTCATAAGGAAGGGGAGGGGGAAGGGGGATGTCTGCCCAGAAACTGGGAAAGGGAATAACACTCAAAATGTATATAAGAAATACTCAAGTTAATAAAAAATAAAAATAAAAAAAATAAAAATAAAAAAATGCCATTTTGTCTGATCATGGTATATTGAACAAAGGAAAACAGAGTCACATATTATCATTATTATTACAATAAATTTGATCAGTCATAAAAATACATATTTCAGGAGATGGAGAGATGTCTCAGGGGTTAAGAACACTGATTTTCTCCTTCAGACGTCCTGCGTTCAAATCCCAGCAACCACATGATGACTCAGAATCATCTATAATGGGGCCGAAGGTCTTGCCACCTGTGGATACACGTTAGAGTACTCATGTACATAAAACACATGAAGAAATAATATCTAATTATATAAAAACTATGAATTTGCTTTAAAGAAGTAATTAGTAGTAACAGTCCTTACATTGGTAGTTAATAACATGCCTAGGAGTGGTATCCGTGCCCTTCTCAACTTTGTTCCATGTTATTTTTGTTTCCAGTGACTATTCAGACTGTACATGGCTTCATGCCTGAGAGCTCAAATATAAGAGGGCACATGGCAGTATCATTTCTGTTGGTGACAGGTCCTTAATGACTTCTATTAATATTTATTACCAGACATGGAAGTAATCATATATTACAGAGGATCTTCTATATTCCAAATAGTCTCATTTCTTATATTTTTATAGCTATTTACTTTCCTCTTTATACCATAAACTCATCGTTCTGCACAGGATAGAACACTGTTATTGGTTTCTTTCTTACAAATTTAAGGAAAACCAAGTGACCTCTTGAGCAATAATTAGAGATGGTAGCTCTATGCAAAAAAAGCCAAAATATTCTTACTGAAATATCTGTGGGAAATAATAAAAGGAACTAATGGAAGGAAGCACAGGGAAGAAGATAATTTGAGATTTTTACTTGGTTTTTCCCTCTATACACACTTCCAAGCTGCTATTAGACATGCACCACTGTCACCCACCTACCAACTTTGCAATGACCTGGATCCTAGCCTTCATTGGATTACAATGGTACACATTTCATCACTCAACTCACAATCAAATTTGGACGCTTTCTACCCAAGTGTATACCTAATGACTCAGGGAATGATGATTACTAACAGCTTATGTTATCTGAACTGCTTTTGGATTCATATGCAGTAAGATAAACTCTATCATCTAGAAACCTTTTCAGAAATATCACCTATTAAAATCTTTGTTTATCCACTATTGAACATGTATGAGTTAAAAGCCAGTACATTATGGATGGGGATATAAAACAGCAGAAAAATGATTATACAATGTAATTATTAATTAAAATAAATGGAAAAACCCAACTAAACCCCTTAGTAACCAGTTGCTCCTTCCTTAGACCCCATAAAATAGCCCTCAGGCTGTAGCCTAGGCTGTAATTTCCTCTTTCTTTCTTTCTTTCTTTTTTTTTTATTAACTTGAGTATTTCTTATATACATTTGGAGTGTTATTCCCTTTCCCGGTTTCCGGGCAAACATCCCCCTCCCCCCTCCCCTTCTTTATGGGTGTTCCCCTCCCCATCCTCCCCCCCTTGCCGCCCTCCCCCCAATAATCACGTTCACTGGGGGTTCAGTCTTAGCAGGACCCAGGGCTTCCCCTTCCACTGGTGCTCTTACTAGGATATTCATTGCTTCCTATGAGGTCAGAGTCCAGGGTCAGTCCATGTATAGTCTTTAGGTAGTGGCTTAGTCCCTGGAAGCTCTGGTTGCTTGGCGTTGTTGTTCATAAGGGGTCTCGAGCCCCTTTGAGCTCTTCCAGTTCTTTCTCTGATTCCTTCAACGGGGGTCCTATTCTCAGTTCAGTGGTTTGCTGCTGGCATTCGCCTCTGTATTTGCTGTATTCTGGCTGTGTCTCTCAGGAGCGATCTACATCCGGCTCCTGTCGGCCTGCAAGATTAAAACAGACAAGGAAGGAACACCCATTCAGAGCCTGCCCCACATGTGGCCCATTCATATAAAGCCACCCAATTTCCTCTTTCTTATGTGACCCTTCTGGACCTTCTCTTTGCTCCTTTTACAAATCTGTGTGAGTGCTCTGAGCCCTTGTTTTCAATTCTTAGGGAAAGAAGGCAGGAAAGAAAAACAAACAAACAAAAACAAAAGCAAAAAAACAACTCAAGCTGGACCCCGACCACAGGTAAGAGAACTACTTCTGTGAATGTCATGTGATCCATGGGTATGGAAGTGTAAATTTCCTTAAGCGTTGGGATTTTAAAGTGATAAGCAAGAGATGCCAGTTTTTAGAAATCGATCATTTTTGTTTCCCAACTACCTCTCACTTACCTGTGAGAATCTTGAAGCAAGAGCTCCTAACACCAGGGACAACGACTATGTATGTGTGAACAATCTGGTCTTTTCTTGTTCTAATCCAAACTATACAAGCCACTAAAATAAAAGAAATAAGTTGTAACTCTGCTATGTGGAAGACAGAGGCAAACAATAATTCTCCCTATGGTCTTAGCAAAAATGTAAATGAATTCATTTTGCTATTTTTTAATATGTTCTGTGTGACTTTTTTTCAAACGCACGTGAGTTTCCAGACCTAGACAGAAGCCTTACAAATGTCACTCTAGTAACAGAAGGAAGAACATCATAGAACTTTCCAATTCAAAGGATTTATCTGATCCTGAGAGATATCAACCAGTCCCTAAGAAAAGGTCTATTAGGTACTGTAAGTCTTCAAATTGTTTCAGAATTAGGATGGTCCTGTTATGATGAAAGAATTCCATTTGGATGAATCAGTTGCCATGTTTTATTTGCTGTCACTGGAGTCTATGGTCATAAGCAAAGCTCTGTGTGCACTGTAAAAAAAGTGATGGTGGTCTTGGCAGAAGTGTTTCTAGTAAAGAAAGGGAATTTACTCAGGACTGGTGATCCTAATGTAGGGAAAAAACGTACTGGCATTTATTTGATAAAAGTGATCATTATAATCAAGAGGGAGGCATATCAATTAGTCTGTCTTTTAAGAATGAGGAAACATATTTTCTGAATGCAAGTAGAAAAATAAAACACCAGCTTTGTGTGACAGTAATATAAGTATCAATTTATCCAGAACAGTAGTTAACATACCAAGAACTATTTTAATCCCAAAGCTAAGACATTGTGTATGACCTCCATGGACCCTTTGTTCATTTCCTTGTAATCCATTCATTTTTATTTTGTTCAGTTTATTTAGGTTACCTCTGAATGCCTGGACATTCTGTCCTGCTTGCCTTCATTCCCATACTGTTGTTCCCATGTTGCTATCATTCTATTGTTTTATTTTTGTAGATGTGGCTCTTAGAAAGTAATTGCACACACATTGAAGAACCTTAACCCCTAACCCTCTTTTCTCACTCTCTGTTTCAAATGAAATTCAGTTATTCTGGCTGATATCTTTTAGATTGTTAAGAACAAAAATCTTCCATTACGGGACTATGATTTTAAGATTAGATTCTAATACTTATATACCGAAGTGCATTATATATGTAATGCATTTAATATATTAGTGTAATATAAAATATTCTGTGTTGAGATGGCATTTGCATTTCCAAGTGAAAATTAGTATTATATATTATATAGTTTTTCAAATATATAGCACAGATACTTTTGCAGATGAAGAACGATTTTCTAAAATATTTAACTAAACATGTAAAGGTTAATGAGATTTAATTTTATGTATGTAAATATTCTGATAATGTTTTTTAAAAAATATTATACGCACCAATCTCTTATAAAATTACTGGGAAAAAAGTTGAATGTTAAGATCATCAGTGAATAAAATACTGTATCAGTTATTTTATGTTTCTGTGATTTAAAAAAAAGACCAAATGCTATTTAAGAAAGAGTTAATTGTGTCTTATGATTTCAGAAAGATAGATACTCATAATGGTTGGAAAGTCTTGTCCTAGGAATAGGAAACTTAAAGATTACATTTCTGTCCAGACACGGGAAGCACAGGGAGAAAACTAGATGCAGACTAGTGCTGTAAACCCTCAAAACCCAACCCCAGTGATGCCCTTCATCAAAGCTTCATCTCCTAAATGTTCCATAACCGTAAATTATCCTCATCAGCAGCAGACCAAGTATTGGAATAAATGACCCTTAGGAAGAGAGATTTTCTTTTTTATTATTTATTATTTTTTTATTTTTATTTATTTTTTTTTTTTGGTTCTTTTTTTTCGGAGCTGGGGACTGAACCCAGGGCCTTGCGCTTCCTAGGTAAGCGCTCTACCACTGAGCTAAATCCCCAGCCCCTATTTTTTTATTTTTTAATAATCATTTCATTTGTTTACATCTCGAATGATATCCTACTTTGCAGTTACTCCTCCACAAACCCCCATCACACATCTCCCCTCTCTTCCCTCCCTTTTGCCTCTATGAGGGCGCTCCTCCACCATGGCCAGCAACTGAACAATGCAGACTTGAGTGTTTGGAGCCAGGCATAAAACTGGAGGAGGATAGGGAGGAGAACACCCATAGAGAAGGGGAGGGGGAGGGGCTAAGGGGATGTTGGCCAGGAAACTGGGAAGGGGAATAACAATCGAAATGTAAATAAGAAATATTCAAGTTAATAAAGATGAGAAAAAAAAGACTGAGCTCAGGGACCCTGTTGGAGGAAATGATGGAAGGACTCTAGGAGCGGAAGGGGGGAAGGGGATTGCAATCCCGTAGGAGACTTTCAATTTCAACAAAAACATATAGCAAACAAGTATAGAAGTATATTAAATTGATATGAATAAAGTCATACTTAAAACACTAACTTTTTAAAAAAGAAAATTGGTAAAGCAAGTGATTGGTAATCAAATTCTAAGGAAAGCTATCAATTAACAAGGAAATATGAAGTTTTAATGTAGTAAATATAACTATGACCAGGTAGCATTGTTTATAAATTTACAAAATTCCTCACCAGGACTTTTCTTCCCTTCAATCTACCTCCAGTCCTCATAGGAAATGCTACAGCAGATGTAAAATGGACCATACCATCGTGTACCTCCTCCTGGAACAGCCCCCTCATTTTGCAAGCTAGATGGTTCCCTAATCTGTTTTTGAGATGATGTGATTTTCACTGGTGGGAAGACTGCTCTTCTACTGTTTCAAAACAAAGTCTTATTTTGTTTGGTCTTACTTCTTTCCAATAAAGAAGTTAGGAATTTACTGTGTAAAAAAAGCCAGTTTCAAGCTTGTGTTTCAAAAAAGAACAGCCTTTATTTTCCTCGAGGAGACAGAAAGATTGAAGTGTGTGTGTGTGTGATGTGTGTGTGTGTGTGTGTGTGTGTGTGTGTGTGCATGTGTACGCATGCGTGCGTGCATGCATGTCTCTCTCTGTGTGTGAGTGTGTGTGTGTGTGTGAGTGTGTGTGAGTGTGTGTGTGTGAGTGTGTGTGTATATGTGTGTGTGAGTGTGTGTGAGTGTGTGTATATGTGTGTGTGAGTGTGTGTGTGTCAGTGTGTGTGTGTGTATATGTGTGTATGTGTGTGTGTGGCTGTGGAATAGAGAGAAGCACAGCAAAGCTCTATCTCTGCAGTCAAAATGCTAACAAATGTGACACCACTGGCCTTTGATGATCTGTGACAGTCATTGCATTTCAATTGTCTGAAACCAGCATCACCCTCTAGCATCATTCTCCTAAACATGAGAATCCATTTATCAATTTCATCTGATTAGGCTTGAGAAGAAGCAGTAGGGCTTGGGGATGTTGCTAGCCTGTTTCCAGAGTCCTCTTTAGACAGTGTTTAACATTAGACATAATAAGTCACTCTTGCTATTAGTGGGAGATTAAAATTCTCATTTTGGACAGTTCATATAATGTTTTAATACACTTGAGCTCTATACAACCGAAATATACCCATATTGGATGAAAATGCCACTACACTTTTTATGGCTAATGGACTTCCAGAGTATGGTATTTACAACAGCCATGATGAACCATAAAAGAAAGAAACTTGTGTTGTGTTAAAATATAAGTAGTGTCAGATATAAGAGGTCAAAAGACTCATATAAGTCAAAGACTCACATTCATCCTAAGTGCTAAAGCATGTGTGTGTGTGTGTGTGTGTGTGTGTGTGTGTGTGTGTGTGTGTGTTTGCAGAATATCAGGGCTGTCCTTCAGATTCTTATTTATACTTTTTTGAATTGATTTATATTCACATATAACCTCAGTGTGATAATGTTTTAAATAAGTGAAAAACTTCTAATAGAGTCAAAGAAATCAATTCAGCATTTTTATAATTTAATTTAATTTTTCTTTGTTTTTGAGAGAATATACTGTTTACCAACACTACAATGGATCTTAGAGGGAATAAAGCTACAACAAAATACAAACAAATAACAAAAACAAGTTAGTAGATAATCAAGGTCACTAAAATCAAAGGGTCAAAGTGAATAAAAATTAATCAAGGAACAAAATATCTTTTTAAAAAAATACATGCTTTTTGGGGGGCAGCTTTTAGTAGGACATAAACACTGACTGTCATACAACCACAGGCTCAGATCAAGGGTTCTATGTGTTGAGTTCTCTTCAGAAATTGCTACACTATAGGTATAAAGACTGAGTAGGGGGGTCCAGACTGCTCAAATCTGAATGGACCTGGTCAAAAAGCTCCCTGCACCCAAATCCTGTTGGAGGGAGAGCAAGACCTTCCCGGGGACAGACATGCCTGGGAAACCAGAGGAGACTACACTCTGCCCACATTTCTGACTCGAGAGGAAAACACCTAGCACCATCAGGGTCCCCTGTGCACCAGAAGTAGGGGCAGACCCTACTGGTTGCTGCCCTCACAGAGAGCTGAAACCCAAAGCTGAGGAGCAACTTCAGGCCCGATACCAGAGGTAAGACCAACTTTTCTCCTCCAAGTGACCTGCCTGGTGGACTCAGGACACAGGCCCACAGGAATAGCTGAAAGACAGTGGACTGGAACTACTACATGCCTGAATGCAGAACACTCTGTTCCCATAACTGACTGAAAGAAAACAGGAAAATAGGTCCACAGCACTCCTGACACACAGGCCAATAGGATGGTCAAGCCACTGTCAGAAATAGCAGAACAAGGTAACACCAGAGACAACCTGATGGAAAGAAGCAACCACAGGAACCCAAGCAACAGAAACCAAGACTACATGGCGTCATCAGAGCCCAATTCTCCCACCAAAGCAAACACTGAATATCCAAACACACCAGAAAAGCAAGATATAGATTTAAAATCACATTTGATCATGATGGTGGAGGACTTTAAGAAAGACATAAAGAACTCCCTTGGAGAAATGCAGGAAAACACAAGTAAACAAGTAGAAGCCCTTTGAGAGGAAACACAAAAATCCCTGAAAAAAATTACAGGAAAACACAACCAAACAGGTGAAAGAATTTAAAATGGAAATAGAAACAATAAAGAAAGCACAAAGGGAGACAACCCTGGATAGAGAAAACCAAAGGAAGAAACAAGGAGACGTAGATACAAGCATCACCAACAGAATAAAAGAGATAAAAGAGAGAATCCCAGGAGCAGAAATCATCGATAGAACTGTCAAAGATAATGTAAAACAGAAAAAAGCTACTGGCCCAAAACATACAGGAAATCCAGGACACAAAGATCAAAGCTAAGGATAATAGGTATAGAAGACAATGAAGACTCCCAACTCAAAGGACCAGTAAATATCTTCAACAAAATCATAGAAGAAAACTTCACTAACCTAAAGAAAGAGATGCCCATAAACATAAAAGAAGCCTATAGAACTCCAAATAGATTGGACCAGAAAAGAAAATCCTCCTTTCACATAATAGTCAAAACACCAAATGCACAAAACAAAGAAAGAATATTAAAAGCAGTAATGGAAAAAGATCAAGTAACATATAAGGCGCACTTATCCGAATTACACCAGACTTTGCACCAGAGACTATGAAAGCCAGAAGATCCTGTACAGTTAACAGAGAGAACACAAATGCCAGCCCAGGTTACTGTATCCAGCAAAACTCTCAATTAACATAGATGGAGAAACCAAGATAGTCCACGACAAAACAAAATTTACACAATATCTGTCTACAAATCCAGCACTACAAAGGATAATAAATGGTAGAGACCAACACAAGAAGGCAAACTTTACCCTAGGGGAAAAAATCGTTTTGCAACAAAACAAAGAGAAGACAAGCACACAAACATAATCTCATCTCCAAATACGAATATAACAGGAAGCAACAATCACTATTCCGTAATATCTCTCAACATGAAGGGACTCAATTCCCCAATAAAAAGACACAGATTAAGAAAATGGATACGTAATGAAGACCCAACATTTTGCTGCCTACAGGAAACAAACCTCAGAGACAAACACAGGCACTACCTCTGAATAAAAGTCTGGAAAACAACTTTCCAAGCAAATGGTCTGAAGAAGCAAGATGGAGTAGCCATTCTAATACCGAATAAAATCGATTTTCAACTAAAAGTCATCATAAAAGATAAGGAAGGACACTTTATATTCATCAAAGGAAAAAAATTAACCAAGATGAACTCTCAATCCTAAATATCTTTGCTCCAAATACAAGGGCACCTACATACATAAAAGAAACCTTACTAAAGCTCAAAACACACATTGCACCTCACACAAAAATAGCAGGAGATTTCAACACCCCACTCATCAATGGACAGATCATGGAAACAGAAATTGAACAGAGACATAAACAGAATAACAGAAGTTATGAACCAAATGGACTTAACAGATACTTATAGAACATTCTATCCTAAAACAAAAGGATATACCTTCTTCTCACTACCTCATGATATTTTCTCCAAAATTGACCATATAATCGGGCACAAAAACAGCCTCAACAGATACAGAAAGATGGAAAGAACTCAGATGACTTTCAACAGAGGAATGGATACAGAAAATGAGGTACATCTACACAATGGAATACTACTCCCCTATCAAAAACAATGACTTTATGAAATTCATAGGCAAATGGATGGAACTGGAAAATATCATTTGGAGTGAGGTAACCCAATCACAGAAAAACACACATGGTATGCACTCATTGATAAGTGGATATTAGCCCAAATGCTCGAATTACCCTAGATGCACAGAACACATGAAACTCAAGAAGGATGACCAAAATGCAGAGGCTTCACTCCTTCTTTAAAAGGGGAACAAGAATACCCTTGGGAGGGGACAGGAAGGAAAACTTTAGAACAGAGGCTGAAGGAACACCCATTCAGAGCCTGCCCCACATGTGCCCCATACATATACAGCCACCGAATTAGATAAGATGGATGAAGTAAAGAAGTGCAGGCTGACAGGAACAGGATGTAGATCGCTCCTGAGAGACACAGTCAGAATATTGCAAATACATATGCGAATACCAGCAGCAAACCACTGAACTGAGAACAGGACCCCTGTTGAAGGAATCAGAGAAAGGACTGCAAGAGCTGAAGGGGCTTGAGACCCCATATGAACAACAATGCCAACCAATAAGAGCTTCCAGGGACTAAGCCACTACCCAAAACTATACATGGACTAACTCTGGGCTCCAACTGCATAAGTAGCAATGAATAGCCTAGTAAGGGCACCAGTGGACGTGGAAGCCAGTAGTTCTGCCAAGACTGAACCACCAGTGAATGGGATTGTTGGGGGAGAGCGGTAATGGGGGCAGGATGGGGAGGGGAACACCCATATAGAAAGGGAGGCGTAGGGATTAATGGGATATTGGCCTGCAAACCTGGAAAGGGAATAACATTTGAAATGTAAATAAGAAATACCCAATTTAATAAAGTTGGGGGAAAAAGTGAAAAAAAAAGACTGAGTAGGAGGAAATCGAAAGTGAAGAGAGCATGATCTTCAGGTGTACTTCTCTGAATTCTTTGGCTTTCACTTTCAATGTAACTCCTACTAGGACACTGTGCTACATCCATATCCATTTAGTCCACTAGATTTCTCCTCCACACAAGGGAACAATTCCTAAAAGGCATTGGAAATCACATCCATGGTGGAGAAAACCTATACCAGATTACAGAGTATGGCTTTTTCTCACACCTTATTGAGTTTCTGTTCTTCCAATAACTAAAATTTGAAGGTATAGTTTTCTCATAGGTTTCAGGTACTACTCAATATTTATTATGCAAGGCTCTTAAAGGAGAAGTAGGGCTCCTTTACCAATGTTCATAGTCTTCATTACCTTCTCTCTTTTGTTGGTTTTACACTATACTTAAAAAGAGAGAGACAGAGAAAGAAAGCAAGAAGAGAGAGAGAGAGAGAGAGAGAGAGAGAGAGAGAGAGAGAGAGAGAAGATGAAGTGACTGAATGAGTAGGCAGTAATCTTCCTATTACTCACTATCATGAAAAAAGCAATAAGGGACATGGTTGAGCAACAAAAACCTTTCTACAAAAATTAATGCCAATGTCCTTTCCCTCAGCGCAGAAGATTAATCAGAACACAGAATCATTTACAATGTCTTTAAGTTTTTCCTGTCAGACAACTACAATTGTCTTGGCATGCCAGGCTCATCTGCTTCTACAAGGTTAGAAAAACCTGGTATTATCAGGTTTTCAGAAGATCTGTTATTATTCATATAAATTTATTTTAGGACATATATTTTCAATGTTGTTGACAGTTCCTGAGACTTGTTATAAAGCAGTGTGTTAGCTCTGTTCATGTGAGAAGTTGAGCTGAAATGCATTATGATGGTGCTTTTGCTGTCAAAAACGCAAAAAAATGTATTGCTTCTATTTCCATTTTTAATTCCTTCAACTGTTTGATTGTGTTTTCCTGGAATTCTTTCAGGGATTTTTGTGATTCCTCTCTGTAGGCTTCTACTTGTTTATTTATGTTTTCCTGTGTTTCTCTAAGGGAGTTCTTCATGTCTTTCTTGAAGTCCTCCAGCATCATGATCAAAATAAATCAGTAGCCTTCCTCTACACAAAAGAGAAACAAGCCGAGAAAGAAATTAGGGAAACGACACCCTTCATAATAGAACCAAATAATATAAAGTACCTCGTTGTGAATTTAAGCAAACAAGTAAAAGATGTGTATGATAAGAACTTCAAGACTCTGAAGAAAGAAATTGAAGAAGACCTAAGAAGATGGAAAGATCTCCCATGCTCATGGATTGGCAGGATTAATATAGGAAAAATGGCCAATTTACCAAAAGCGTTCTACAGATTCAATGCAATCCCCATCAAAATACCAATCCATTTCTTTAAAGTGTTAGACAGAACAATTTGCAAATTCATCTGGAATAACAAAAATCCCAGGATAGCTAAAACTATCCTCAAAAATAAAAGGATTTCATGGGGCATCACTATCCCTGAACTCAAGCAGTATTACAGAGCAATAGTGATAAAAACTGCATGGTATTGGTACAGAGACAGACAGATAGACCAATGGAACAGAATTGAAGACCCAGAAATGAACCCACACACCTATGGGGACTTGATTTTTAAGAAAGGAGCCAAAACCATCCAATGGAAAAAAGATAGCATTTTCAGCAAATGGTGCTGGTTCAAATGGAGGTCAACATGTAGAAGAATGCAGATCAATCCATGCTTATCACCCTGTACAAAGATTAAGTCCAAGTGGATCAAGGAACTCCACATCAAACCAGATACACTCAAACTAATAGAAGAAAAACTAGGGCAGCATCTCGAACCCATGGGCACTGGAAAAAATTTCCTAAACAAAACACCAATGGCTTATGTTCTAAGATCAAGAATCGACAAATGGGATCTCATAAAACTTCAAAGCTTCTGTAAGGCAAAGGACACTGTGGTTAGGACAAAACAGCAACCAACAGATTGGGAAAAGATCTTTACCAGTCCTACAACAGATAGAGGCCTTATATCCAAAATATACAAAGAACTCAAGAAGTTAGACCGCAGGGAGACAAATAACCCTATTAAAAAATGGGGTTCAGAGCTAAACAAAGAATTCACAGCTGAGGAATGCCGAATGGCTGAGAAACACCTAAAGAAATGTTCAACATCTTTAGTCATAAGGGAATTGCAAATCAAAACAACCCTGAGATTTCACCTCACACCAGTGAGAATGGCTAAGATCAAAAACTCAGGTGACAACAAATGCTGGCGAGGATGTGGAGAAAGAGGAACACTCCTCCATTGTTGGTGGGATTGCAGACTGGTACAACCATTCAGGAAATCAGTCTGGAGGTTCCTCAGAAAATTGGACATTGAACTGCCTGAGGATCCAGCTATACCTCTCTTGGGCATATACCCAAAAGGTGCCCCAACATATAAAAAAGACACGTGCTCCACTATGTTCATAGCAGCCTTATTTGTAATAGCCAGAAGCTGGAAAGAACCCAGATGCCCTTCAACAGAGGAATTGATACAGAAAATGTGGTACATCTACACAATGGAATATTACTCAGCTATCAAAAACAATGCCTTTATGAAATTCATAGGCAAATGGTCGGAACTGGAAAATATCATCCTGAGTGAGGTAACCCAATCACAGAAAAACACACATGGTATGCACTCATTGATAAGTGGTTATTAGCCCAAATGCTTGAATTACCCTAGATGCCTAGAACAAATGAAACTCAAGACAGATGATCAAAAAGTAAATGCTTCACTCCTTCTTTAAAAGGGGGAACAAGAATACCCTTGGCAGGGAATAGAGAGGCAAAGATTAAAACAGATACAGAAGGAACACCCATTCAGAGTCTGCCCCACATGTGGCCCATACATATACAGCCATCCAATTAGACAAGATGGATGAAGCAAAGAAGTGCAGACCGACGGGAGCCAGATGTAGATCGCCCCTGAGAGACACATCCAGAATACAGCAAATACAGAGGCGAATGCCAGCAGCTTAGAACTGGACCCCCGTTGAAGGAATCAGAGAAAGAACTGGAAGATCTTGAAGGGGCTCGAGACCCCATATGAACAACAATGCCAAGCAACCAGAGCTTCCAGGGACTAAGCCACTACCTAAAGACTATACATGGACTGACCCTGGGCTCTGACCTCACAGGTAGCATTGGATATCCTAGTAAGAGCACCAGTGGAAGGGGAAGCCCTGGGTCCTGCTAAGACTGAACCCCCAGTGAACGTGATTGTTGGGGGGAGGGTGGCAATGGGGGGAGGATGGGGAGGGGAACACCCATAAAGAAGGGGAGGGAGAGGGGTTGGGGGATGTTGGCCCGGAAACTGGGAAAGGGAATAACACTAGAAATGTAAATAAGAAATACTCAAGTTAATAAAATAATAAATAAAAAATACAAAAAAATGTATATATGTGTGAGAGAGATTCTCAGGATGTTTGTACTATTTCAAATCATTGTCTTGGCTTTCAGCACCATCTACAATGAGTGATTCCGGTATTATTAGATACCAACACCACTTCCTTCCTTACTTCCCCTTTGTGGCTTGCACACTTTATGTCCTTTTCAAGAACTCAATGACTTCAGTTCGGTCTCAAATTTGAGATCACACGTTAATTTTTTGATTTATTTCACCTTTTATAATTTTACTCCTGGGTTACACATTGTTACCCATATTCATTTGGATTACATATGTAGCATCTCCTTTAGTTATGGAGGTGATGTGGAGGGGAACACTGAGGAGAATAGGGGAATAGGTTAAAGGTTGTGGACTTGTAGTCATAAAAGATAAATTCATCTGGAGCTCCCATGTGGATACTGAAGATTCGTTTTATATTTTCTGCCATTCTTTAGAAAGAGTCATTTACTACTCTGTAGTTGAATCCTAACAGATTGTATGTTGTTCATATCTACATAGCATTTGCTTTTAACTTATAGGAATGAAGAACAAACTTGTAGTGTTATGACTTTGAATATTACTAGATGTTACTCAGATCTGTGAATAGAAAGATGTTTCACCTAACATACTCAACATTTAAATGTGGCTTTTTTTGCCATTAGAATTCATTGAAAAGAATAAAAGAAGGAAATTTTAAAATTTAATTCATTTTTTTATTATTTTATTTATTTACAATCCAGCCATTTCCCTCCTTTCTTCCACCCACCCCCAGCCACATTTTCTCATCCTATTCCTAAGTCTCCTGTCTCTGAAAGGCTGATCCTCCACCACCAGGTCTCCCTCCTCCCTGCCATCTCAAGTCTTTCAAGGATTAGGTTCATCTTCTCCCACTGAGGCCAGACCAGGAAGTCCTCTGCTATACATTTCAGAGAGACTCAAATCAGCTAGTGTACACTGACCAGTTGGTAGCTTAGTGTCTGGGAGATTGCAGGGTTCTGCATTAGGTGAGTCTGCTGGTTTTCTTATGGTGTTGCCCTCATCCTCAGCTTCTTCTACCCTTCCCTCCCAGGGATCTGGTACTTTCTATATGATCCCCCACACACCCAATCCCTGAGGCTATACATTTCCATTCATTCTCCTGGCCCTCCGGGTTTCTCTCATGTACCCCAACCCCATACCTAACCCTGTTCCCCTTTTCCTCTCCCCCTCCACTCTCTCACCAAATTCCCTCCCTCCCTTCACCTCTGGTGATTATTTCCTTCCTCCTACTAAGTGGGATTGAAGCATTCTGACTTGCCTTTCTGCATGTTAAACTTCTTAATTTCTGTGGGTTGCATCCTAGGTATTCTGTACTTCTTGGCTAATATCCACTTATTAGTGAGTCTATACCAGGTATGATCTTTTGTGTCTGAGTAACCTCACTTAGGATGATATTTTCTGTTACCATTCATTTGCATGAAAAGCTAGTGATATCCTCATTCTTAATAGCTGAATAGTATTCCATTATGTAAATGAGCAACACTTTCAGTATCCATTCTTTGTTTGACGAACATCTGTGTTGTCTCCAGCTTCTGGTTATTAAAATAAGGCTTCTATGAACACTGTGGAGCAGGTGTCATACCTGTGGTATGGTGGGGCATTTTTTGAGTATATGCCCAGGAGTGGTATAGCTGAGTATAAAGGTATATCTATTTCCAATTTTTCTGAGGTATGTCCAGATTGATTCCTAGGGTAGTTGTACCAGTTTGCAATCCCTCCTTCAATGGATGAGTGTTCCTCTTTCTCCATATCTTCCCCAGCAATGGGATTAGGAGTTGGAATAGGAGCTTGCTCAGTTCACTCTGTGCATTGACCTGGTAGTTTTGCTTTTTACTTATTCACTTTATATCCTATTCCTCCCGTGCTCCTCAGTCCCTCCCAGAATCCTTCCCTGTTCCACTGCCCTTCTCCTCTGACTGGGTGTAAGTAGCCCTGGTATATCCCCTGCCCTCTGAACCCGCTTCAAGTCTCTGTGATATTAGGTGCGTCCTCTCATACTGAGGCCGGACAAGGCCACCCAGCTAATAGAACATATTCCAATTACAGGAAGGAGCTTTTGGGATAACGCCCATTCCAGTTGTTCAGGACCCACATGAAGGCCAAGCTGCACATCTGCTACATATGAGTGAGGAGGCCTACATGCAGCCTGGAGGGTCCAGGTTAGTTGATGCTGTCAGTCTTCCTGTGGAATTTCTATCTTCTTCTGGGTTCCCAAATCTTCTCTCCTATTGTTTCATAAGAGTGTCCAAGCTTCATCCACTGGCTATGAATGTCTGTACCTGTCTGAGTCAGCCGGTGGGTGGAGCTTCGCAGAGAACAACATGCTTCTGTCTGTAAGAATAACAGAGTATCATTAGCAGTGTTAGTGATGGGTACTTGCCCATGGAATGGGTTTCAAGTTGAGAGGGCTATTGGTTTGTCATTCCCTCAGTTTCTGCTCTAATCCCTTCCGTGCATTTCTTGTAGATAAAAAAAATTTAGGATTGAAAGTTTTGTGGAAGCAATTTTTAAAAAAAGCCACAACTCTCATAGGAATTAAAATGTGATGTAAGGTTTCCTGGCTGTAGCACTGCTCTGGTATGTGAGCTGTCATGCTGCACACCTAAAACATGTAAAACAAAAAGGAATTTATAAGCCAAATAAGCAATAGTCATGTACCGCTTAATGTTTCAGTCAGTGATGAACTACATGTATGAAGGCTGCCCATAAAATTACAGAGGAGCTCAAACTCCTACTGCCTTGTGCTATCATTGCTACAAGAATGCGACAGTGGGAAGCATGATGCATGTTTATGGTGCTTCTGGTGTGAACAAACCTACTAAATTGTTGAGCAATACAAATACATTTTTTTTATTTCACTACATTTATCTAACCTTCTGTAATAAAGACATTTTTTTTAAGGTTCATTACTTTTCTTTTTTTTTTATTAACTTGAGTATTTCTTATATACATTTCGAGTATTATTCCCTTTCCTGGTTTCACGGCAAACATCCCCCTTCCCCCTCCCCTTCCTTATGGGTGTTCCCCTCCCAACCCTCCCCCCATTGCCGCCCTCCCCCCATAGACTAGTTCACTGGGGGTTCAGTCTTAGCAGGACCCAGGGCTTCCCCTTCCACTGGTGCTCTTACTAGGATATTCATTGCTACCTATGGGGTCAGAGTCCAGGGTCAGTCCATGTATAGTCTTTAGGTAGTGGCTTAGTCCCTGGAAGCTCTGGTTGCTTGGCATTGTTGTACTTTTGGGGTCTCGAGCCCCTTCGAGCTCTTCCAGTTCTTTCTCTGATTCCTTCAATAGGGGACCTATTCTCAGTTCAGTGGTTTGCTGCTGGCATTCGCCTCTGTATTTGCTGTATTCTGGCTGTGTCTCTCAGGAGCGATTTACATCCGGCTCCTCTCGGTCTGCACTTCTTTGCTTCATCCATCTTGTCTAATTGGGTGGCTGTATATGTATGGGCCACATGTGGGGCAGGCTCTGAATGGGTGTTCCTTCAGTCTCTGTTTTAATCTTTGCCTCTCCCTTCCCTGCCAAGGGTATTCTTTTTCCTCATTTAAAGAAGGAGTGAAGCATTCACATTTTGATCATCCGTCTTGAGTTTCGTTTGTTCTAGGGATCTAGGGTAATTCAAGCATTTGGGCTAATAGCCACTTATCAATGAGTGCATACCATGTATGTATTTCTGTGATTGATTGGGTTAGCTCACTCAGGATGATGTTTTCCAGTTCCAACCATTTGCCTACGAATTTCATAAACTCGTTGTTTTTGAGAGCTGAGTAATATTCCATTGTGTAGATGTACCACATTTTCTGTATCCATTCCTCTGTTGAAGGGCATCTGGGTTCTTTCCATTTTCTGGCTATTATAAATAAGGCTGCGATGAACATAGTGGAGCACGTGTCTCTTTTATATGTTGAGGCATCTTTTGGGTATATGCCCAAGAGAGGTATAGCTGGATCCTCAGGCAGTTCAATGTCCAATTTTCTGAGGAACCTCCAGACTGATTTCCAGAATGGTTGTACCAGTCTGCAATCCCACCAACAATGGAGGAGTGTTCCTCTTTCTCCACATCCTCGCCAGCATCTGCTGTCACCTGAGTTTTTGATCTTAGCCAATCACACTGGTGTGAGGTGAAATCTCAGGGTTGTTTTGATTTGCATTTCCCTTATGACTAAAGATGATCATTTCTTTAGGTGTTTCTCAGCCATTCGGCATTCCTCAGCTGTGAATTCTTTGTTTAGCTCTGAACCCCATTTTTTAATAGGGTTATTTGTTTCCCTGCGGTCTAACTTCTTGAGTTCTTTGTATATTTTGGATATAAGGCCTCTATCTGTTGTAGGATTGGTAAAGATCTTTTCCCAATCTGTTGGTTGCCGTTTTGTCCTAACCACAGTGTCCTTTGCCTTACAGAAGCTTTGCAGTTTTATGAGATCCCATTTGTCGATTCTTGATCTTAGAGCATAAGCCATTGGTGTTTTGTTCATGAAATTTTTTCCAGTGCCCATGTGTTCCAGATGCTTCCCTAGTTTTTCTTCTATTAGTTTGAGTGTGTCTGGTTTGATGTGGAGGTCCTTGATCCACTTGGACTTAAGCTTTGTACAGGGTGATAAGCATGGATCGATCTGCATTCTTCTACATGTTGCCCTCCAGTTGAACCAGCACCATTTGCTGAAAATGCTATCTTTTTTCCATTGGATGGTTTTGGCTCCTTTGTCAAATATCAAGTGACCATAGGTGTGTGGGTTCATTTCTGGGTCTTCAATTCTATTCCATTGGTCTATCTGTCTGTCTCTGTACCAATACCATGCAGTTTTTATCACTATTGCTCTGTAATACTGCTTGAGTTCAGGGATAGTGATTCCCCCTGAAGTCCTTTTATTGTTGAGGATAGCTTTAGCTATCCTGGGTTTTTTGTTATTCCAGATGAATTTGCAAATTGTTCTGTCTAACTCTTTGAAGAATTGGATTGGTATTTTGATGGGGATTGCATTGAATCTGTAGATTGCTTTTGGTAAAATGGCCATTTTTACTATATTAATCCTGCCAATCCATGAGCATGGGAGATCTTTCCATCTTCTGAGGTCTTCTTCAATTTCTTTCCTCAGTGTCTTGAAGTTCTCATTGTACAGATCTTTTACTTGCTTGGTTAAAGTCACACCGAGGTACTTTATATTATTTGGGTCTATTATGAAGGGTGTCGTTTCCCTAATTTCTTTCTCGGCTTGTTTCTCTTTTGTATAGAGGAAGGCAACTGATTTATTTGAGTTAATTTTATACCCAGCCACTTTGCTGAAGTTGTTTATCAGCTTTAGTAGTTCTCTGGTGGAACTTTTGGGATCACTTAAATATACTATCATGTCATCTGCAAATAGTGATATTTTGACCTCTTCTTTTCCGATCTGTATCCCTTTGATCTCCTTTTGTTGTCTGATTGCTCTGGCTAGAACTTCAAGAACTATATTGAATAAGTAGGGAGAGAGTGGGCAGCCTTGTCTAGTCCCTGATTTTAGTGGGATTGCTTCAAGTTTCTCTCCATTTAGTTTAATGTTAGCAACTGGTTTGATGTATATGGCTTTTACTATGTTTAGGTATGGGCCTTGAATTCCTATTCTTTCCAGGACTTTTATCATGAAGGGGTGTTGAATTTTGTCAAATGCTTTCTCAGCATCTAATGAAATGATCATGTGGTTCTGTTCTTTCAGTTTGTTTATATAATGTATCACGTTGATGGTTTTCCGTATTAAACCATCGCTGCATGCCTGGGATGAAGCCTACGTGGTCATGGTGGATGATTGTTTTGATGTGCTCTTGGATTCGGTTTTCCAGAATTTTATTGAGTATTTTTGCATCGATATTCATAAGGGAAATTGGTCTGAAGTTCTCTTTCTTTGTTGTGTCTTTGTGTGGTTTAGGTATAAGAGTAATTGTGGCTTCGTAGAAGGAATTCGGTAGGGCTCCATCTGTTTCAATTTTGTGGAATAGTTTGGATAATATTGGTATGAGGTCTTCTATGAAGGTTTGATAGAATTCTGCACTAAACCCGTCTGGACCTGGGCTCTTTTTGGTTGGGAGACCTTTAATGACTGCTTCTATTTCCTTAGGAGTTATGGGGTTGTTTAACTGGTTTATCTGTTCCTGATTTAACTTCGATACCTGGTATCTCTCTAGGAAATTGTCCATTTCCTGAAGATTTTCAAGTTTTGTTGAATATAGGCTTTTATATTAAGATCTGATGATTTTTTGAATTTCCTCTGAATCTGTAGTTATGTCTCCCTTTTCATTTCTGATTTTGTTAATTTGGACGCACTCTCTGTGTCCTCTCGTTAGTCTGGCTAACGGTTTATCTATCTTGTTGATTTTCTTAAAGAACCAACTTTTGGTTCTGTTGATTCTTTCTATGGTCCTTTTTGTTTCTACTTGGTTGATTTCAGCTCTGAGTTTGGTTATTTCCTGCCTTCTACTCCTCCTGGGTGTATTTGCTTCTTTTTGTTCTAGAGCTTTTAGGTGTGCTGTCAAGCTGGTGACATATGCTCTTTCCTGTTTCTTTCTGCAGGCACTCAGCGCTATGAGTTTTCCTCTTAGCACAGCTTTCATTGTGTCCCATAAGTTTGAGTATGTTGTATCTTCATTTTCATTAAATTCTAAAAAGTTTTTAATTTCTTTCTTTATTTCTTCCTTGACCAGGTTATCATTGAGTAGAGCATTGTTCAATTTCCATGTATATGTGGGCGTTCTTCTCTTATTGTTATTGAAGACCAGTTTTAGGCTGTGGTGGTCCGATAGCACGCATGGGATTATTTCTATCTTTCTGTACCTGTTGAGGCCCGTTTTTTGACCAATTATATGGTCAATTTTGGAGAAAGTACCATGAGGAGCTGAGAAGAAGGTATATCCTTTTGCTTTAGGATAGAATGTTCTATAAATATCCGTTAAGTCCATTTGGCTCATGACTTCTCTTAGTCTGTCGACATCACTGTTTAATTTCTGTTTCCATGATCTGTCAATTGATGAGAGTGGGGTGTTGAAATCTCCCACTATTATTGTGTGAGGTGCAATGTGTGTTTTGAGCTTTAGTAAGGTTTCTTTTATGTATGTAGGTGCCCTTGTATTTTGGGCATAGATATTTAGGATTGAGAGTTCATCTTGGTGGATTTTTCCTTTGATGAATATGAAGTGTCCTTCCTTATCTTTTTTGATGACTTTTAGTTGGAAATTGATTTTATTTGCTATTAGAATGGCTACTCCAGCTTGCTTCTTCTGACCATTTGCTTGGAAAGTTGTTTTCCAGCCTTTCACTCTGAGGTAGTGTCTGTCTTTGTCTCTGAGGTGTGTTTCCTGTAGGCAGCAGAATGCAGGGTCCTCGTTGCGTATCCAGTTTGTTAATCTATGTCTTTTTATTGGGGAGTTGAGGCCATTGATATTGAGAGATATTAAGGAATAGTGATTATTGTTTCCCTTTATATTCATATTTGGATGTGAGGTTATGTTTGTGTGCTTTCATTCTCTTTGTTTTGTTGCCAAAGGATTAGTTTCTTGCTTCTTTTAGGGTATAGCTTGCCTCCTTATGTTGGGCTTTACCATTTATTATCCTTTGTAGTGCTGGATTTGTAGAAAGATATTGTGTAAATTTGGTTTTGTTATGGAATATCTTGGTTTCTCCATCAATGTTAATTGAGAGTTTAGCTGGATACATTAACCTGGGCTGGCATTTGTGTTCTCTTAGGGTCTGTATAACATCAGTCCAGGATCTTTTGGCCTTCATAGTTTCTGGCGAGAAATCTGGTGTGATTCTGATAGGTCTCCCTTTATATGTTACTTAACCTTTTTCCCTTACTGCTTTTAATATTCTTTCTTTATTTTGTGTGTTTGGTGTTTTGACAATTATGTGACGGGAGGTGTTTCTTTTCTGGTCCAATCTATTTGGAGTTCTGTAGGCTTCTTGTATGTCTATGGGTATCTCTTTTTTTAGGTTAGGGAAGTTTTCTTCTATGATTTTGTTGAAGATATTTACTGGTCCTTTGAGCTGGGAGTCTTCACTCTCTTCTATACCTATTATCCTTAGGTTTGATCTTCTTATTGAGTCTTGGATTTCCTGTATGTTTTGGACCAGTAGCTTTTTCCGCTTTACATTATCTTTGACAGTTGAGTCAATGATTTCTATGGAATCTTCTGCTCCTGAGATTCTCTCTTCCATCTCTTGTATTCTGTTGGTGAAGCTTGTATCTACAGCTCCTTGTCTCTTCTTTTGGTTTTCTATATCCAGGGTTGTTTCCATGTGTTCTTTCTTGATTGCTTCTATTTCCATTTTTAATTCCTTCAACTGTTTGATTGTGTTTTCCTGGAATTCTTTCAGGGATTTTTGCGATTCCTCTCTGTAGGCTTCTACTTGTTTATTAATGTTTTCCTGTGTTTCCCTAAGTGTGTTCATGTCTTTCTTGAAGTCCTCCAGCATCATGATCAAATATGATTTTGAAACTAGATCTTGCTTTTCTGGTGTGTTTGGATATTCCATGTTTGTTTTGGTGGGAGAATTGGGCTCCGATGATGGCATGTAGTCTTGGTTTCTGTTGCTTGGGTTCCTGCGCTTGCCTCTCGCCATCAGATTATCTCTAGTGTTACTTTGTTCTGCTATTTCTGACAGTGGCTAGACTGTCCTATAAGCCTGCGTGTCAGGGGTGCTGTAGACCTGTTTTCCTCTCTTTCAGTCAGTTATGGGGACAGTGTGTTCTGCTTTCGGGCGTGTAGTTTTTCCTCTCTACAGGTCTTCAGCTGTTCCTGTGGGCCTGTGTCTTGAGTTCACCAGGCAGCTTTCTTGCAGCAGAAAATTTGGTCTTACCTGTGGTCCCGAGGCTCAGGTTCGCTCGTGGGGTGCTGCCCAGGGGCTCTCTGCAGCGGCAGCAACCAGGAAGACCTGTGCAGCCGTTTCAGGGAGCTTCAGTGCACCAGGGTTCCAGATGGTCTTTGGCTTTTTCCTCTGGCGTCCGAGATGTGTGTGCAGGGAGCAGTCTCTTCTGGTTTCCCAGGCTTGTCTGCCCCTCTGAAGGTTTAGCTCTCCCTCCCACGGGATTTGGGTGCAGAGAACTGTTTATCCGGTCTGTTTCTTTCAGGTTCCGGCGGTGTCTCAGGCAGGTGTCCTGCCGCTCCTGGGCCCCCCACCCCCCACGGGAGCCCAGAGGCCTTATACAGTTTCCTCTTGGGCCAGGGATGTGGGCAGGGGTGAGCAGTGTTGGTGGTCTCTTCCGCTCTGCAGCCTCAGGAGTGCCCACCTGACCAGGCGGTTGGGTCTCTCTCTCACCGGGTCTGGGAGCAGAGACACAAATACATTTTAACAGGATAATAAACCACTCTTATGGATTAATATATTTACTAGAAATACTCACTCTTATTTTACATAAGTTCACTGTAAATCAGGATTTTGGGTCATGCCATTAGCAGCCTTACCACTCATAATGACTATTTTCTAAAAGCAGAAGAAGTTCATATAAAGTAACTCATCCATCTGTCATGTTTCTGTAGGTACTGTAGGTGTACTCTGTGGTCATTTTAGCTATCAATTCACAAATTTAATACATATTCTGATATATCCCCACTGATAATGACGTGAGGATGTCGTAAGTTCAAAACAGCATTTGAAAACACACATAAACACATATAGACACACACTCAACACACACACACACATTCTATATGCATCATCTTCTGTCACAGCAAGGACTCTAAAAATTATCTCCTTCTGGAGATGATATCAGCAACTAAAAGGATAAGGAACTGAACTGGGTTTGGTGGCATATAGCTATATACCCAGTCCATTAGAGAGAGAGACAGGAATATCTGGAGTTTAAGGCCAGTCTTGGCTACATATTTCAGTTGTAGTTCAAAGCCTAGGTGATATGAAACCTTGATCAAGTAACGAATGCTCATCTTAAACAAGAACACACATACACACACACACACACACACACACACACACACACACACAAATAGAATTGATGAACTAAAATTATGAGTAAAAATAATTGGTCAGAGTTTCAGAGTCTATTCTGGACACATCATATAAACTACCTTGATGATCAGTTTTATTAATATTTATAAGACTTATTTCTAATAAAGGATAAATACATGCTGTTTTGTCCTTTCATAAAAGCTAATTTATATGGTCCTGCCAAGTACCTGAGAAACAAATGCTTCAGGGGACAGAAGTCTACCCTAAAAGCATTAGAAGGATTATAAAGAATCCCTGGCATGCATGTTGATCAGGGGCTCTTTGAGTATTTCCCACATTTGTCTTCTGCAATAAACTATTTTCTACACTGTTCTGCATGTCTCGTGTGAATTCTTGAAACAGAGCTCACAAGGAAAGACAGGCATGGGATGTCTGTAGCTAGCACTTGGTGACATTTTTGTGTTGAAGGGGTCAAGAGCAGTAGAAATATATCTGTGGTTCATAAAAACAATGGGGAAATTAAAGAAAAAAATCAAAAGACATTAGACATCCCCCTTAGCATTAAGGTACTGATTTATATTTCATGTAAAATTTTTAATACAGAGAACAATTATTTGAAGATCAGGAACATAGCATCTATTAAACTCCAAATTTATTCACACATATTTGGTAGAACTTTTGAAATTGCACATTACATTGTATAGGGAGGAAAAGCAGTCTGTCATTACACTCTGAGAAATCTACTAAAATCAGTAGTGTACGGTTTCATGAGATAAAGAGGACTTGGGAGCAAAGTAAATGATATATAATTCTAAATAATATCACATGTAATTCTGTTTCCATCATCTTTAAGCCTTACCAGGACTAGGCAGCACAAGCCTTCTATGATATTTGAAGGCTTTAATTAGATAATGAATATGTGAACCCTGCTGCGCACCTGCTACATAAAAGAGGTCGCTTTTCCTCCCTGTGACATTTAGTCCTCTTCATACCTTCAGCACCTGTGAGATGTGGCCCTTGTGATTTAAAGCTGGTTTCTGATCACATACCAGAATACTTCATCCTGGAATATTTGAATATTCTTTCAGACATAGTTTTCTCTATAACTGAGAACTTGGGACAGTAATACTTACGTGCCACAGAGTAGTTCTTAAAATAAAAATAAATATTTGATAAAATGTTACACTTACAAGCTCATCTTCACGTTTTTATGAAGTTGGTGAAAATAAAACCTCGATTTTCCCCCAAAGTGTACAAGAGCAGAGGGTGCGATTATTAGTTTTCCTAATCAGATTCCTTTGGGGGTAAAAAACAAGCCAACAGTGTGCCACTTACCTAGGCTATGTGTGGGATTAGTTTGAAGAGGCCATATTTGATTTACATATATCTCATTGCTCTACCAACTTACAGTAACATGCTATGCTAACTTGATAATTTTATGGATAGAATGAATCTAAAGAACAAATAGGGAAAGGCATCAAAATCAAAGGGTAAAAACAAATAAATAGTGTAATTAAGTATTTACAATTTCGTTTTTAATTTTTTCCAAAAATTTAAGGATTGCATTTATAAGTATTGTATTAGTTACTTTCACTCTGTCTCTCACATTTCCATTTCCTATGCCACTTAGTGCCTCTCAAATTCATGAACTTTTATCTATAAATAATTCACACACACACACACACACACACACACACACACTCATAACTGAGTCAATGCAGCCCTGGTGTTCCATATTTTCTTTTTTTAAGGGTCATTGAATACCTACAGCTTTCAGGGTCGAAGCTTGTGAAATTTCCCCTGGCCACACTAAAATATCAATTGTTTTTTTATCACTAAAGGTCTTATTTAGGCAACCATATTGTTAAAATTTTATGGGTGCAGTATTTCTGTCATATCTGTAAGATACTATCTAGCAGCAAGTATTCTGCTCTTGTGGCCCTTACAATCGTTCTGCATGCTTCCTCTGATGATTCCTGTGCCTTAGGTGTAGAGTTTTGTTGTAGATGTATCCGTTGGTACTGTGGATTTCATGGTTACATTTTATTTATGTTATGACCAATATGTGATCCTTAACTACTTTTGTTATCAGTGCATTTCCTCATGGATGCATTTAGGAAGTCTCAATGAGTGTACAAGCATTATTAAAAATAGTTTATTTCTTATATAATTTATATTTACATAAGTAGGATCCTTATTGTAAACTTGAAAGTATGATATTTTTAATTAGGATTGAAAATATTAAATTGTATACATATTTATAAACAACAAGGAAAAGAATGAATTAGATGAATTCAGGGGCCAGAACGTGATATGGTATTGGTTGTACACATTGTTATCCTTTCAGAGAGCCCAAATAAGGGCTGAAAAGTGGCTTAGAGGTTAAAAGTGGGTGCTACAGTTTCAGAGAATTGAAGTTGAGTAGGTAGAACCCATGCTAGGCTCATAGTTTCAAGTAATTCTAGCACAAAGGGATTCAGCACTCCAAATGTACTCAAACACATCTGCATATACCCGTACACACACTTAGCATCCCAGGTAGACACAGACACTCACACACCATCACAGTTTTCCAGTGCAATAACACATATATTCTGTATTAGTTTCTCTGTATAATAATAGGAAACAGAATTTGTTAAGTAAACTATAATTATGTTATAATTTGGTCAAACTGATGTGGAAGGAACGAAATGAGTGCATTTTTTCTCATTATGCTGTGGTCAAAGTCTCATGTACAGAAAGGCATAAGGAGATTTAGAATATATAACTATTCAACTGCCGTACAGTTAGTCTTTCCTGGGAAACCTGGAAAACTCCATTTTCACTTACAGGAGTTACTTTTTTAACCAAACCTAGCAAAATAGGATCTTAAAAATACCCAAGGTTTGAAAAATACAGCTCCATTGATTTTCTGTGAGGTTAAAATTTCAACCCAGCCCAGATATGTCAAACTTATTTTTAATAGGTCATTTCCTTGCTAGGAGTTGACAGTTATATTTTGTGTCTTCGCAGATTGGTTTCAGTTGAGTTTCTGTAACATTGTGTAGAGTCTAGTAAACAAACTGAGACATTGCACACAGAAGTTAGGTTTGCATACAGATTTCCTGATTGCCACACTCATTTGTCTCTATGATTGCACTATAATTTTGAACACAGATAGTCACTTAGCAATCTGCTTTTGGACAGAGAAGTCATACAACTTAAGTGACTACTTGAAAGTCAATGTCTATGTGTTTGCTATAGAGTGCATATGATAAATATGACAGTTCTCACACTAAACAAGGTGAGCAGGGTGCTAAGACAGAACAGAGTCTAGTGCTAATCATTAAACTTTGCTGCTTTCAGTCATCAGTGGTCTAAGTTTTCAAAATTTTAAGATGGGATGGGAAGAACCAGGGACTTCCATAATTATCAAGGATCTGCTCTTAACCCTAAGCAATTATTCTTCACAGCATGAACTCAAGAACATACTTTTTAAGTAAATAAATTACGTTTAATGAGGTTTGATCAAAAATCTTCTGAACCCTAGCTTCCAACTTTGACCACTGTAAGAGTTTCTTTCATATTCTGGGAATTCTCATTCTGTATCATGGCTGCAGTAGCTTTCTGATAACAGAACAATAGATGCCCACATCCTATGGTTGTTCTGTGAATTAATTTATTTTTTTAAATGGAATAAACTATTTTGATTACAGTAGAACACAAATAGAAAACAAGGCTTTGAAATTTGTCTCTAAAAACATTGACATTAAAGTCAAATAATTGACATTAAATTACTTGAGGAATAGAAAAAAAATAGCTTGCATGCATACATTCTTACCCCGACACAGAGATTTAATTGTGTTGCATTCACATTGATTATGAAATTTTTTTTCATGAAATTAGAATCAAACATGCATGAAGACTTTGGAAAAGGACTACTTAATTCATAAATTTTTGCTGCTCTACAATGCTGTTCTTTGTCATAAAAAAGTAGTAGTGGCTTAAATTTTTAGATTAAAAATCACTGATAATATTTTTCTTTTTTCTTTTCTTTTATTAGATATTTTCTTTATTTACATTTCAAATATTATCTCCTCTCCTGGTTCCCTTCAGGAAACCACTGCTCACATCCCCCAACACCCTGCCTCCATGAACGTGCTCCCTCTTGCCTCAACACCCTGTCATTCCCCTACACTGTGGCATCAAACCTACACAGACCCAAGGGCCTTTCCTCCCACTGATGCATGACAAGGCCCATCTTCTGCTACAAATTCACCCGGGCCATGGGTTGCTCCATGTGTACTCTTTGGTTGGTGGTTTAGTCCTTGGGAGCTCTGGAATGTCTGGTTGGTTGATAGCATTGTTTCTCCTATGGGGTTGAAAACCTACTCATTACGTCAGTCTTTTCTCTAACTCCTCCATTGGGGAGCCCATTATCAGTCCAATGGTTGGCTGTGAGCATCCGCCTCTGCATTTTTCAGGCTCTGGTAAAGCCTTTTATGAGACAGCTATATACCGGGCTCCTGCTAACAGGAGCCTGTACCTCTTGGCATCCCCAATAGTAAATGGGTTTGGTGACTGCATGTGGAATGGATCTCCATGTGTGGCAGTCACTGGATGACCTTTCTCTACTCCACACTTTAGCTCCATATTTGTTTCTGTGAGTATTTTGTTTTCTCTTCAAATAAGTACTGAAGCATCCACACTTTTGTATTTCTTCTTCTTGAGCTTCCTGTGGTTTGTAAATAATATATTGGTTATTCTCAACTTTTAGGCTAATTTCCACTTATCAATGATAATATATCATGTGTGTTCTTTTGTGATTGCATAACCTGACTCAGGGTGATATATTCTAGTTTGATCCACTTGCCTACGAATATCATGAAGTTATTGTTTTTAATAGCTGTGTAGTACTCCATTGTGTAAATGCACCATGTTTTCTTTATCCATTCCTCTGTTGAAGGACATTTGGGTTCTTTCCAGCTTCTAGCCATTATAAAGAAGGCTGCTATGAACATAGTGGAGCATGTGTCCTTCTTATATGTTAGAGAATCATTTGGGTGTATGCTCAGGAGTGGTAGAGCTTGGTCCTCAGTTGGTACTATGTCCAATTTCCTGAGGAACCGCCAGACTTATTTCCAGAGTGGTTGTACCAGCTTGTAACCCCACCAACAATGGAGGAGTGGTCCCCTTTCTCCATATCATCACTAGTACCTGCTGTACTCTGAGTTTTGGATCTTGCCATTCTGAGTGTTGTGAGATTGAATCTCAGGGTTTTTTAGATATGCATTTCTTTGAGGACTAAGGATATTAATCATTTCTTTAGGTGCTTCCCTGACATTCTATATTCCTCAATTGAAATTTTTTTGTTTAGATCAGTACCCCATTTTAATAGAGTTATTTGATTCTCTGGAGTCTAAGTTCTTGAGTTCTTTGTATATATTACATGTTAGCCCTTTATTGGATGCAGGATTGGTAAAGATCTTTTCCCAATCTGCTGGTTGATGTTTTGTCCTATTGACAATGTATTTGCCTTACATAAACTTTGCAATTCTATGAGGTCCCATTTGTTGATTCTTGATCTTAGAGCGTAAGCCATTGGTGTTCTGTTCAGGAAATTTTCCCCTGTGCCCATGTGCTCGAGGCTCTTTCCCACTTTTTCTTTAATTAGTTTGAGTGTTTCTAGTTTTATGTAGAGGTTCTTGATCCACTTGGACTTGAGCTTTGTACAGGAAATAAGAATGGATCAATATGCCTCTTCTACATGCTGACCTCCAATTGAAATAGCACCATTTGTTGAAAATGATGTCTTTTTTCCACTGTATAGTTTACATCCTTTTCCAAATATCAAGTGACCACAGGTGTGTGGGTTCATTTCTGGGTCTCCATTGATGTTATCTGCCTGTCTCTGTACAAATACCATAGAGTTTTTATCGCTATTGCTCTGTAATACACCTTGAGGTCAGGAATGGCAATTTCCCCAGAAGTTCTTTTACTGTTGAGAATAGTTTTTGCTGGCCTGGGTTTTTGTTATTCCAAATAAATTTGCAAATTACTCTTTCTAACTCTATGAAGAGTTTAGTTGTAATTTTGATCGGGATTGCATTGAATTTATAGTTTGCTTTCTGCAAGATGTTCATTTTTTACTATATTAATACTGCCAACCCATGAGCATGGGGAGTCTTTCTATCTTCTGAGATCTTTGATTTCTTTCTTCAGAGAGTTGACGTTTTTGTCATACAAATGTTTCATTTGTTTGGTTAGAGTCTCACCAAAGAATTTTATGTTATTTTTTACTTTTGTAAAAGGTGTCATCTCTCTCATTCCTTTCTTAGCCTGTTTATCTTTTGAGTAGAAAAAGGCTACTGACTGCTTTGAGTTAATTTTATACCCAGCCACTTTGCTGAAGTATGTTATCAAGTTTAGGAACTCTCTGGTCGAGTTTTGGGGGTCACTTATGTTTACTATGATATCATCTGCAAATAGTGATATTTTGACTTTTTCCTTTCCAACTCCTATCCATTTGACCTCCTGTTTCTTTCTGCTTGCTCTGATTAGGACTTTGAATACTATATTGAATAGGTAGGGAGAGTGTGGGCAACTTAGTCTAGTCCCTGATTTTAGTGAGATTGTTCAATCGTCTCTCTATTTCATTTGATATTGGCTACTGGTCTGCTGGATATTGCTTTTACATTGTTTAACTATGGGTCTTGAATTCCTGATCTTTTCAAGACTTTTATCCTGAAGTGGTATTGAATTTTTGTCAAATGCTTTCTCAGGATCTAATGAGATGATCATGTGGTTTTGTTTTGTTTTGTTTTTGTCTTTTGGTTTTTTTTTGTTTTTGTTTTTGTTTTTCCTTTTGTCTGTTTATAAAGTGGATTATGTTAATGAACTTTCTTATAATGAACCATTCTTGCCTCCCTTGCATGAAGCCTAAGGGATCATGAGAAATGATTGTTTTGATGTGCCCTTGGATTCAATTTGGGAAAATTTTATTGAGTATGTTTGCATCGCTATTCCTAAGATCAATTGGTCCGAAGTTCTCTTACTTTGTTGGATCTTTGTGTGGTTTAGTTAAAAACATAGTTATGGATTCATAAAATGAATTGGGTTGTGTGTCTTCTGTTTGTCTTAGGTGAAATACTTAAGAGAGTATTGGTATTAGCACTTTTCTAAAGGTCTGGTAGAATTCTGGACTAAACCCACCTAGTTCTGGGCTTTGTTGTTGCTGTTGTTGTTGTTGTTGTTGTTGTTGTTGTTGTTGTTGTTGTGAGTCTTTTAATGTCTGCTTCTATTTCTTTGGGGTTTATGAGATTGTTTAGATGGTTTATCTGATTCTGATTTAACTTTGGTGCCTGGTATCTGTCTAGAAAATTGGGTTTAATTGAGATTTTCCAGTTTGTTGAATATAGGCTTCTATAGTAGACTTTGATTTTTTTTAATTTCCTCGGTTTCTATTGTTATGTCTCCCTATTCATTTTTGATTTTATTAATTTGGATAGTCTCTCTTTGTACCCTATGATTATTTGGCTAAAGGTTTATCTATCTTGTTGATTTTCCCAAAGAACCAGCTCCTGGTTTGTTAATTCTTTGTATAGTTCTTTTGGTTTCTACTTGGTTGATTTCAGCCCTGAGTTTGATAATTTCCTGCAGTTTACTCCTCTTGGGTGTATTTGCTTCTTTCATTCTAGAGATTTTAGGTGTAATGTCAAGCTTATAATGTATGCTCTTGCCAGGTTCTTTTTGGAGGCACTCAGAGCTATGAGTCTTCCTCTTAGTACTGTTTTCATTGTGTCCCATATGTTCAGGTATGTTGTGCTTTCATTTTCATTAAATTCTAAGAAGTCTTTAATTTCTTTCTTTATTTCTTCCTTTACCAAGGAATCATTGAGTAGAGCATTGTTCAACTTCCATATATATGTCGGCTTTCTGTTGTTTTTGTTGTTATTGAAGACCAGCCTTAGTCTGTGGTGATCTAATAGGACGCATGTGCTTATTTCAGTTTTCTTGTATCCATTGAGGTTTGTTTTGGGACTGATTATATGGTCAATTTTGGAGAAGGTACCATGGGGTGCTGAGAACAACATATATTCTTTTGTTTTAGGATGGAATGTTCTACAAATATCTGTTAAATCCATTTGGTTCACAATGTCTGTTAGTTTCTCTATGTCTCTGTTTAGTTTCTGTTTCCATGATATGTCCATTGATGAGAGTGGGGTTTTAAATTTCCCACTATTAGTTATAATGCTGTGAGGTATAATGTGTGCTTTGAGCTTTAGTAACTTTTCTTTTATAAATGTAGGTGCCTAGATATTCAGGATTGAAGGTTCATCTTGGTGGATTTTCCCTTTGATGAATATGAAGTGTTCTTCCCTTTCTTTTTGTTAAGTTTTGGTTGAAATTCAATTTTATTTGATATTAGAATGGCTACTGCAGTTTGTTGTGTGGGACCATATGCTTGGAAAATTGTTTTCTAGCCTTTTACTCTGGAGTAGTGCTTGTCTTTGTCACTGAGGCTGATGAGTGTTTCCTGTATACATCAAAATGCTGCATCTTCTTTATGTATCCAGTCTTTTAGTCTATGTCTTTTGATTGGGGAATTGAGTTCATGGATGTTAAGAGATATTAAGGAATAGTGATTGCTGTTTCCTGTTCCTTTTGTTGTTAGTGGTAGAATTATGTTTGTGTGACTTTCTTCTTTTGGGCATGTTTAAAGAAGATTTACTTTCTTGGGAGGAGTTTCCCTCCTTGTGTTGGTGTTTTCCATTTATTATCCATTGTAGGGCGGTATTAGTGGAAAGATATCATGTAAACTTGTTTTTGTCATGGTATATTTGGTTTTTCCGTCTATGATAATTGAGAGTTTTGCTGGATATAATAGCCTGGACTGGCATTTGTGTTCTAATTGGGTCAGTATGACATCTGCATACGATCTGCTGACTTTTATATTCTGTGGTGAAAAGTCTGGTATAATTCTGACAGGTTTACCTTTACATGTTATTTGACCTTTCCCCTTTACTTCTTTTAATATTCTTTCTTTGTTTTGTGCATTTGGTGTTTTGATTATTACATTGTGAAAGGAGTTTCTTTCCTGGTCCAGTCTATTTGGAGTTCTGTAGGCTACTTGTATGTTCATGGGCATTTCATTATTTCGGTTAGGGACATTTTCTTCTATAATTTTTTGAAGATATTTACTGGACTGCGAATTTTCACTCTCTTCTATACCTTTTATTCTAGATTTGGTCTTCTCATTGTGTTCTAGATTTCCTGGATGTTTTGGGTTAGGAGATTTTTTTGCATTTTGCATTTTCTTTGACTGCTCTGTCAATATTTTCTATCATATCTTCTGCCCCTGGGACTCTCTCTTCTAAATCCTGTATTCTTTTGGTGATGCTGCATCTATGACTCATGATCTCTTTCCTAGGTTTTATATCTCCAAAGTTGTCTCCCTTTGTGATTTCTTTATCGTTTCTATTTCAGTTTTTAGGTCCTGGATGGATTTGTTCAATTCCTTCACCTGGTTGACTGTGATTTCCTCTAACTCTTCAAGGGATATTTGTGTTTCCTCTTTAAAGGTTTCTACCTGCTTACCTATGTTCTTTATTTCTTTAAGCGACCTATTTATATCCTTCCTAAAGTCTTCTATCATCATCATGAGATCTGATTTTAAATCCAGATCTTCCTTTTTTAGTGTGAATGGTATCCAGGACTTGCTGTAGTGGAAGAACTGGGTTCTGATGATACCAAGTCGCCTTGGTTTCTGTTGTTTATGTTCTCTTGCTACCTGATTATCTCTAGTGCTAACTGCCTTTGATGTCTCTGCCCTGTGCCCTTCTGCCCAGGAGGCTGTGTCAGAACTCCTTAGACTCAAGCTGTCACTTTGATCCTATGATTCTGGGATCCTGTGATCTTGAGATCCTGATTGTCCAATATTCCTGAAGTTGAACTTCCTCTGTTTCCTATAATCCTAGGCATTTCAGAGCATCTCTAATGCTAGGCATGTTACAGCCCCTCGGAGTTCGACTCCCTCTAGGTACTGTAATACTTGGTGTGGAGCCAGCACCCAAGGTCTGTTCAACAGAATCACTTAAGATTTTAAGATAATGTACGAAAACAATATTTGGTTTAGTGGTGAGAATTCAGTACAGAGAGAGGGAAATCCTGAGTCTGATGTCATGGAGGATTTTAAAGAAACTTTCTTTAATTTGTATTTAATAGTGCATAGTTTATAAGGTGGTGACAAGGGTTAAAAAGGAACAATATGTGCCAATACTTAAGGGAAACAAATGTAAAAGAGGTACTTGGTTACTGGGTGATATTTTGGTTGTGGATAAGTAGATTCAAAGGGGACATAGCATGATAAATACCTTCAGCAAAGTGGCTGAATATAAAATTAACTCAAATAAATCAGTAGCCTTCCTCTACACAAAAGAGAAACAAGCCAAGAAAGAAATTAGGGAAATGACACCCTTCATAATAGTCTCAAATAATATAAAGTACCTCAGTGTGACTTTAACCAAGAAAGTGAAAGATCTGTATGATAAGAACTTCAGGCCTCTGAAGAAAGAAATTGAAGATCTCAGAAGATGGAAAGATCTCCCATGCTCATGGATTGGCAGGATTAATATAGTAAAAATGGCCATTTTATCAAAAGGAATCTACAGATTCAATGCAATTCCCATGAAAATACCAATTCAATTCTCCAGAGAGTTAGACAGAACAATTTGCAAATTCATCTGGAATAACAAAAAACCCAGGATAGCTAAAACTATCCTCAACAATAAAAGGACTTCCAGGGGAATCACTATCCCTGAACTCAAGCAGTATTACAGAACAATAGTGATAAAAACTACCTGGTATTGGTACAGAGACAGACAGATAGACCAGTGGAATAGAATTGAAGACCCAGAAATGAACCCACACACATATAGTCACTTGATTTTTGACAAAGGAGCCAAAACCATCCAATGGAAAATAGATAGCATTTTCAGCAAATGGTGCTGGTTCAACTGGAGGTCAGCATGTAGAAGAATACAGATCAATCCATGCTTATCACCCTGTACAAAGCTTAAGTCCAAGTGGATCAAGGACCTACACATCAAAACATATACACTCAAACTAATAGAAGAAAAAGTAGGGAAGCATCTCAATCACTTGGGCACTGGAGAAAATTTCCTGAACAAAACACCAATGGCTTATGCTCTAAGATCAAGAATTGACAAATGGGATCTCATAAAACTGCAAAGCTTCTGTAAGGCAAAGGACACTGTGGTTAGGACAAACCGGCAACCAACGGATTGGGAAGAGATCTTTACCAATCCTACAACTGATAGAGGGCTTATATCCAAAATAGACAAAGAATTCAAGAAGGTAGACTGCAGGGAGACAAATAACCCTATTAAAAAATGGAGTTCAGGGCTAAACAAAGAATTCACAGCTGAGGAATGCCGAATGGCTGAGAAACACCTAAAGAAATGTTCAACATCTTTAGTCATAAGGGAAATGCAAATCAAAACAACCCTGAGATTTCACCTCACACCAGTTAGAATGGCTACAATCAAAAACTCAGGTGACAGCAAATATGGCAAGGATGTGGAGAAAGAGGAACACTCCTCCATTGTTGGTGGGATTGCAGACTGGTACAACCATTCTGGAAATCAGTCTTGAGGTTCCTCAGAAAATTGGACATTGAACTACCTGAGGATCCAGCTATACCTCTCTTGGGTATATACCCAAAAGGTGCCCCAACATATAACAAAAACACATGCTCCAGTATGTTCATAGCAGCCTTATTTATAAGCTGGAAAGAACCCAGATGCCCTTCAACAGAGGAATGGATACAGAAAATGTGGTATATCTACACAATGGAATATTACTCAGCTATTAAAAACAATGACTTTATGATATTCGTAGGCAAATGGTTGGAACTGGAAAATATCATCCTGAGTGAGGTAAATAACAATAACAGTAAAACACACATGGTTTGCACTCATTGATAAGTAGATGTTAGCCCAAATGCTTGAGTTACCCTAGATACACAGAACACATGAAACTCAAGAAGGATGACCAAAATGTGAATGCTTCACTCCTTCTTTAAAAGGGGAAAAAGAATACTCTTGGGAGGGAATAGGGAGGCAAAGTTTAGAACAGAGGCATATGGAACACCCATTCAGAGCTTGCCCCTCATGTGGCCCATACATATACAGCCACCAAAGTAGATGAGTTGGATGAAGCAAAGAAGTGCAGACTGACAGGAACCTGATGTATATCTCTCCTGAGAGACACAGCCAGAATACAGCAAATAAATAGTCGAATGACAGCAGCAAACCACTGAACTGAGAATGGGACCCTGTTGAAGGAATCAGCGAAAGGACTGGAAGAGCTTGAAGGGGTTCGAGACCCCATATGAACAACAATGCCAATCAACCAGAGCTTCCAGGTACTAAGCCACTACCCAAAGACTATACATGGACTGACCCTGGACTCTGACCTCATAGGTTGCAATGAATATCCTAGTAAGAGCACCAGTGGAAGGGGAAGCCCTTGGTCCTGCCAAGACTGAACCCCCAGTGAATGTGATTGTTGGGGGGAGGGCAGTAATGGGGTGAGGATGGGGAGGGGAACACCCATAGAGAAGGGGAGGGGTTAGGGGGATATTGGCCTGGAAAGTGGGTAGGGGAATAACAATCGAAATGTAAATAATAAATACTCAAGTTAATAAAGATAAAAAAGGCTCTTGGATATGAAAGCAAATACAAATTAAACACTCTTTATTATAATCAATATCCTTTATAAAATAGAGTCTTCTAACAATGAGCCTAAAAATAAATAAACATGGAACAGTCATTTTCCTTTTATAAAATAAACTAGGTAAGTTGAGTTTTAAAAAGCATGTGGATCAATGTTTTAGTTAGTATTTGACATTCCTGATTAGCAGAAATGTTAATTTTCAGGAAGAAAATAACCATCATATTGGCAGAGCATCATTCCATTTGGGATGCTTGCTAAAACACTAGGTAAAGAGTTCTGCTGCTCCCAATTTTGGTTTTGATGCAGCCACTGATTTACTTCAGAATTACATTATGACCTTGTCTGGCTATGCCTCCCTTTCTCCTACAGAAAACTGCAGGGTGGGAGTTTAAAGCATTCAAGTGTGATTTCTAATTCAAAGTTTCTTCAATTTATGAATCATAGCAGTTACTGAAAGCTCATAACTTGCAGTTAGTTTTAAACATTTGCATGTGTAAGTAAAGATTTTAAGCTCTTTTTCTTTGCCATGCTCCAAGTTTAAAATGTTTGAATTTATAGAAATATATAAATCACATGCTCAGACTGACTTATATAACAGAGATTTGGCTCAAACATAATGTTGCCATGAAAATCATCATCTTCTTTATACCAATTACTAAAAAGCAAAAGCCCCAGTCTTTTGCTAAATCTTTTTCTTCTTATATCACATGTTCAGTGTTAATTCTCTGTGTTACTCTATTTGGAGAAAGGATCTGTGAAACATAATAAATGTTAAGGTAGGTAGTTTTTATTAAAGCCAAAGTCATAAAGTCCTGCAAAGAAATGTTTTCTACAGAACACAAGAGGAGAGCTACACAGCAATTGTGACAGCACATGCAGGACCTGTGTAAGCCTAAGCCAGAAGAAATCTCACTATGGAAAGACAATCATGACACAGTCTCACCAACAGCCATGGAAGTATCTATCAGTCTCTGTTTGTGAGTGAACTAGAAACTGTCTTTTCTGTAACTATAGTCCCTTGTAAGTTGATCACACTCGAATGGAAGTCCACACATCCAAGAATATCTGTATACGACAAATTGGCTTGGAAAATATTCCTCTTAAAAACCATAAAACTGGGTAGATAGAGAAGGGGGTCACTTGGGGGTAGAGTTAGGAGTGATCAAAATAAACTGTGACACTTTCAAACAATTAACGAACATGCATTTCATGCACATATATATGAAAGAGAGGGAGAAAGGGAGGGAGGGAGGGGAGGAGGGAGGGAGGGAGGGAGGAGAGCAGAGGAGAGGAGAGGGGAGAGGGGAGAGAGGAGAGAGGAGAGAGAGAGGAGGAGAGAGGAGAGAGGAGAGAGAGAGAGGAGGAGAGAGGAGAGAGGAGAGAGGAGAGAGGAGAGAGGAGAGAGGAGAGAGGAGAGAGGAGAGAGAGAGAGGAGGAGAGAGGAGAGAGAGAGAGGAGGAGAGAGGAGAGAGGAGAGAGGAGAGAGGAGAGAGGAGAGAGGAGAGAGGAGAGAGGAGAGAGGAGAGAGGAGAGAGGAGAGAGGAGAGAGGAGAGAGGAGAGAGGAGAGAGATTAATTCACCATCATTTGATGTGAAACTGAGTAAGATGGATCTTGGGCTTCAGATACTTAGAACATTTAAGAAAATAATTTATTTGTAGCACTTAGGAGGCAGAGACCATTATATCCGAGTTTGAAGCGAGCTTTGTCTACAGAACAAGGTTCCAGATAGCCAAGGCTACAGAGAGAAATTCTATCTCAGGGACAAAAGAAAGAGAGAAAAACAGAAAGAATAAAGAAAGGAAGGAAGGAAAGAAGGAAGGAAAGAAAGAAGGAAAGAACGAAGGCATTTTGTTTAAATCAATCTGAGATGACTTATGTCCCTCTATTTAAACACTTCTGTTTGAAAAATTATGAAGCTTCAGTCATGTCTGCTTTTGTTATTATTTTTACTAAATTTTATTTTATTTTCTACATATCTTTGTACCTTTAACATAAATATGAGCAAAAATATGCATATTTTGCATCTTTCTGCCTTTATCCTTAATACTAAAAGAGTAATTGTTTAAATTATTCTGCCTGCTAAGTTTCCCTTTCTCCTTCCTTTTTCTTTATTTCTTTAATTCATATCCCTTATGCATGATAATTTATTCTAATGCTTGTTGTAATAAGAGACTCCAAACTTTGCTTCAAAATGATCCCCAAGTGAAATTCTTAACATACATGTTTTACAATAAAATTTTTTGTTATCATGAATAGTTTGGCTTTTATTATTTTAATTACTTTATTTTTATTAAATAATATATTTCCCCTTTCTCTCTTTCCTTTAACTCTGCCCAGCCCCCAACTTTTCCCATATGTATCTATCTAAATATTAAAGTGTCCTCATTTTCAAATAATAACAAATACTGAAATATTAATATGTGCATGAGATATTGCCTTACACGATTTCTTTATTAGGTTAATATTGATAAATTTAATATGGCAAAACTATGAGGAAGAAATTGGGGGTTCTACAATTCACACAACTCATTACATAAGGATCAGTACCATGTCCCACCACAAAATAGAGCAAACCACTGGGCATAAAGCTATGAGAGCTAAGAACTCCAAATGCACTGCCTCTGTAAGCATGCAAGCCACTTTTTTCCTCTGTGAGGTCTTCTCACAATTTATTAGAAATTTTGTGAAGATTCCTTCTTCTGTTGTACTCTCCCTTATCAGTTATTACCTCCTGTGTTATATATATTTTCTTCCCATTCATTAAAGAGAAAATTTCTTATGAGCAGATATGCCAAATTTTCAATATTTTATCATTTTAGCAGCCCCTGGTTGATGGTAACGAATTATTATATATTTTATTCTTTCATTTTGCAGGATGAAAGATGTAACTCAGTTCCTCATATTGCTCGGCAAACACTATATTATTGAGATCCACCCCCAAACTTGTATAAAAACTATTTCATACATTTATATTAGATGAATCTAACTTCATGTACTGCATCGACCTGAAAATAATTCTTTCCTTAGAAAAATTAAAATTACAACATGCGAAAGCATTTAACCTACCAAAACAGATTATGCAACTCATTGCCGTCTTTACCTATTTTGTTTTTATGGTTCAAGTAAATGAACAGTGCAATGGCAAGGAATAAACTATATCAATATCTTTTCTCTTATAAATTACACACTATTCTTTTAATTAAGCAAAATGAATATTTTATTTATAAATTTGAATTCTCTTCAAAAGGATAGCAAATTTTAGTTATGTTGATATAGTCAAATATGTCCTTGTGTGAAAAGCCTTTTTCTGGGGAGATGCAACATTCATGTATTCACCCTGTATGAGTGATCAAAGTTTCAGCACCAGCAAAGGCTAATATGATAAACCAATGAGTTTTACTGGGTTACCTACAGGAATATGGAGGAGGAGATACTTACAAGACAAAATGATACATAGACACCTGCATCACTAAGCCCACTCCAGCATGAGTGACAGGAAGCTAACAAAGTTGGGAACTCTAGGTACTCACTGCACAGCTTGCAATAAGAGGTAGGGCTTCCTTTTCTGGTGCCTCAGTTTATCTAAACATCTTCCAAGCAGCTCAGTTAGTTTCTGCTTACAGACAGTTTATCAGTTTTAAGCCTTGTTCTCCCATTTTCTTGACTGAGAGTTTCTTTGCAGCTTGAGTCTGCTCTTCTGAGAGGGACCCTCAGCTTTCATTACTGACTTTGGCAGGGAAGGTACTAATGAATTTGGTCTGCTTCATGAACATCCTGAATCTCTTTTGAGTTGTTTATTTTCCTACTTAAGAAGCTTCCATCAAATTGGAGTGTTTAAACTTTGGAGGAAACTGTTAAACAATAGTTCTGAAATAACAAAATTACTAGTTGCAGTAAAAGCCACCACTCTCACAATGAGCTACTTCTGATATTCCATATAGTTTTAAGACTAATGATCAAAACAAGAGTTATAACTTTAGACAATTTAAGATTTATTTATTGCATTAAAAATGAGCTAAATTATGTTTGGTCACATTTTCCATGCATCTAAAAGACAAAATGTGCTATTAAAGTAACTGTAAGGGATCTTACTGGGCATCTATTTTCTTTGTATTAATAACAACCACCTGGAAAGGCAAAAAACAAAACAGAATAGCAAAAAGCAATTCTTAACCATAAATAAACTGCTGGAAGAATCACCATCCCTGACCTCAAGCTCTACTACAGAGCAATAGCGCTAAAAACCGCATGAAGCCAAAAATACACACTGGAAAAAATGAAAGCCTCTTCAATAAATAGTGCTCATCTAACTGGAAGTCCATATGTAAAACATATGAAAATAAATCCGTATTTGTCACCTTGCACAAAGCTCAAGTCCAAGTGGATGTAGGACCTCAACACAAAACCAGATGCACTGAATCTAATAGAAGAGAAAGTAAGAAAGGGTCTTGAACTCATTGGCACAGGGGGAAATTTCCTAAACAGAACTTTAATGGCTCAAACTCTAAGGTCAAGAATTGATAAACGGGACCTCATGAAACTGCAAAGCTTCTGTAAGGCAAAGGATATAGTTAATAGTACAATCAGCAGCCTACAATTTGGGGAAAAAATCCTTCAATAAACCCATATCTGATAGAGGGCAAATATCCAAAATATATAAATAACTCAAGAATCTAACCACCAAAACACCAAACAACCCAGGCAAAAAATAGAGTATAGAATTAAACCGAGAATTCACAAAAGAGGAATATCGAATGGCTGAGACACACTTAAGGAGATGCTCAAAGTCCTTAGTGATCAGAGAAATGCCAATCAAAACAACCCTGAAACTTTACCTTACACCAATCAGAATGGTAAGATCAAAACTTCAGGTGACAGCACATGTTGGTGAGGATGTGGAGAAAGAAAAACACTCCTCCACTGATGATGGATTCCAAACTGGTGCAATCACTCTGCAAATCAATATGGCAGTTTTTCAGAAAATTGGAAATACATCTACCAAAGACCAAGCTATGCCTCTCTTGGGCATATACCCAAAAGATGCTTCATGATGCTACAGGGGCACATGTTCCACCTTGTTCATAGTGGCCTTGTTTGTGATGGCCAGAAGGTGGAAACAAGCCAGATGTCTCACAACAAAAAAATAGATACAGAAAATGTGGTTCATTTACACAATGGAATACTACTCAGCTATTAAGAACGAGGATATCCTGAGTTTTGCAGGCAAGTGGATGGAACTAGAAAGTATCATTTTGAGTGAGGCAACTCAGACCCAAAAAGGTATGCATGTTATGTACTCACTAATAAGTGGATATTAGTAAAAAATAAAAGCACAGAATACCCAAAATACAGTCCTCAGAACTCAAAAATGTCAATAAGCGAAGGGCAAAAATGAGGACTCCTCAGTTCCATTTGAGGGAGAGAAAAACACAAGGGTATGATAGAAAGAGGGACAGAGGAGGGAAAAAGATAGGAGTTAGGGGAGAGTTAGGGGAGAGGAGAACATGATCTGGTATTTGGTGGGGGAAAAGGACTGAAGCCCTGATAGCCAGCAGAAAGACTGGAAACAGACATCGGGAGGAAGGAAGGAGGGAGGACCTTCTAGAATGTACCAAATACCTGGGTGTGGGGTGGCGGGCAGTGAAAGGTATTCTGATTCCTAGTCAAGATAGTTCGGATCCCCAGGGACCCTGAAAGGGCAGGCAGGGTCTTTCTTTCCCAGTCTCAAAGATCAAGGCCTCACTAGCTGCAGCCCCCAACAGACCCCTGTAGAGAGGTTTGAGATAGACTAGTCACGCAGGGCAATGCCCCAAACCCCTTCTCCACAAGTAAGGACGTGACCACAGGTCACACAGGATCAAGACAGATTATACATAGAAGTAAGATCATGCCCCCCAAATATGTATATGAGGTCTTCCCAAGTTCTCAGGCCAGAAGCTCTTCTGCACCCCTCTTGGCTAGTCAGTCTCCTATTGGCTCAGTCCAGTTGGAGCAACCAAAGCGGCAGCGGCAGAAAGGAGAAGGCCCAATAGCAGGGGCAGCAAAAACTGTTCCCCTACCCTGCCTGAGTTCTCTCCCCCTCACCTGAACCCACTTACCTAGCTGGGTGTGAGATCACTGTGGAGAACAGCCCCCTCACCTGCCCCGGCACAGGAGCACTACACCTGGGAAGTGAGAGACACTCAGGACTCAAAAGGGGGGACCACGGATGAAAGGCCCTACATTGGGGAGAGGGAAATTATTGAATCCACCTCTAGCAGAAAGACAGGGCATCAAGTGAGGGATGGGGTTGCTGTCCCACAGTCAATAACTCTGATCCATATTTGTTCCTGTCTGAAAGAACTGCAGGGACAAAAATTGAAAAGAGCCTGAAGAAAAAGAGTCTAGAGACAGGCCCAAAGTGGCATCGAGCTCAAGAGGAGGCCCTACGGCCTGACACTATTATTGATACTCTGAAGTGCTCATAAAAAGGGACCTATCATTACTGCTCTCTGAAACACCCAACAAGCAGCTGAAAGAGTCAGATGCAGATATTTGCACCCAATAGAAGAAGCTGCTGACCCCTGTGGTTAAATTAGACAAAAGCTGGAAGAAGCTGAGGAGGAGGGTGACTCTATAGGAGGACCAGCAGTCTCAATTAACCTGGACCCCAGAGTTTCCTCAGACACTGGACCACCAAACAGGCAGCATACACCAGCTGATACGAGGACCCCAACACATAGACAGCAGAGTACTGTGGGGTCCAGTTTCAGTCAGAGAAGATGCACATAACCCTCAAGAGACTGGAGGCCTCAGGGACTGGGGAGGTCTGGTGAGGTTTGGGATAGGGCATGGGAACATCCTCATGGATACTGGGTAGAAGGTATGGTATGTGGAACAGTTAGAGGGTGGACAAGGTGAGGGATAAAATCTGGAATGTAAACAAAATAGATTAAATAAAATTTAAAAGAATTTTAATTAGGCATATTAGAGTCTAGAACAGAATTAACTATTATAAAAACACACATTTCTTCTACATGTGTAATGTAGAACCCTTTTTCCTGAAATAAAGATAATATACTTATGTTCCCTTCAGACTTTTAGAAAAACAGTGATTTCTGTTTCAGAAATCAAATTATCATTTTCAAGAAAGCAAAAAAAAAAAAAAAGAAAAGAATCTCAATAAATTGTTTCTTTAAGAAATTTCTTCACTGGCACCCAGTTACATAAATATCACATTTATCCACATGTTGCATCTAACTGCCATGAATAATATAAATGTGGTTGTTGTTAGTGTGGGGTTTTAATGAGTTAATTGAAAAGAAGTTGGAATGGAAGATAGACGAACCTGGCCCCTTGTATAAGCGCCTCAGTTGACTGTTTCCAGAAATTTTGAGCATCCATTAATTCAAAAGTAGAAACTAGGGATTTTCGGATAGATAACAACAAAAACAGCACTACTTAATTATTGTCTGTACTTGATGATGGGAGATTCATAAATACATACACTTCACAATCTTTCTTCTGAATGATCACTGATATCAACATTGCATGTTTCTTAGGATCAGGAAGACTTACTTGTTGTCTGTCAAATCAATTAACAAATGACAGCAGGATTCTCAGCTCAGGCATGCAAATGGCCTGACTTCTAATACAGTCTAATATCATAAGGCATCCTTTGCTATGCCACTCAGATTCCTCTGATCTTCCTTGTTCCTCTTCTGTTCTTAAGCTGATTATCTCATCGAAATGAGTGCTACCTTGGATATATGTGTTTCCAAGTTCTGATAATTCTAACAATTTATATGCTAAGGAAAATAGAGTTTTATTGCTCCTCAGGCAAAGAAAACAAAACAAACAAACAACAACAAAACCTACATAGAGCAACTGGTCAATACAGCAATCTACAACACAGGGAATGAGGTAGGAACCCATGGGTATTGTTTTCCATTTCATTATGAAATAATAGCGTTCTGTGAACCAGGTTTTGGAGGTTGCCTTCTTTGCTGCTTTTTCTTCTTTTATGTAAAATGTGGCTAGTCATATCGCCAATCATATTTGCATATAAGATATACAAAGCCCTTTTTATCTTTGAGAAAAATCTAAACTATCCAAAGTATAAATGATTTTGGGGCTTTTATACTTGATATAATGCATTATTCCAATTTCTGCATCAAATTATTCGTTAGCGTGTACATTGTTCAGTTTGTGAAACTGTATGGGTGTTTTAAGCACAAGTTTGTATAGTTAGTGGCATATTTACTAATATGGAGACAAGTTCATTCTTCTAGCCTGAGATAATGTGCTTGAAAAGCATCTGGTCAGTATGTACTATGCAACTTGGCTTTTAAAGTAGACTGAGGCACAGGATAGCAGGAGGTGACTCAGGGGTACTGGGCCTGCTAACAGACAGACCTTCTGGTTCTTAGGTTCTTGGACATCCTGGCACTGCTGGAAGCCACAGTACAGCTAAGAATAGAGTGGGGAGGGGTCGCTGGACTTGACCTCAGGCCAGGGGTGGAGTGGGGAGCTCTGTCTGGTCCTGCAGTGATAGTACTTGGCTTGACAGTGGTCAGTTTGAGCTTGGTAGACATGGTGGCTGGGAGCACAGAGAGTCCTTCTATGAGAGACTAGATAGTGGCTCTATAGGCAAAGGCCTTTCACCCCTCCTACCCCCTGACTCCCTATTGAAAAGAGGCAGTCCATGGTTTGGAGGCATTTATTGTCATGGTTGAAAGTGGATATGTATAACCATACCTACTACTTCTCAAGGTGGGCCTGAGATTAAATACCTTTAGAGGGAAGCATTCCTGTGAAGGAAAACTTATTGGCTAAGCTCCCCAGGCCCTCAGCTAATTCATTAAAATGGAGATCTGTCTTGAGGTTACATGACTACAGGTCATGTCCTCCACATGTGGAGGAGCTTGGGGCATTGCCCTTATGTTATTCATCAGAAATCTATGGGAGCCTGCTGCTAGTGAGAGGGGTCTGTTTCCCAGGAACAAGCGAAAATCCTCCAGACCCTTCAGTGTGTCCTGGGCTTCTAGACTTAGGTCAACCAGGAATCAGGCCACCTTTCACGGTCTCACACCATCTTGCTATGTTTCCTGTGTTGCTCGTTGAGGATCTATACAATTATTAAAGTGCTGAAATACTCCATCTGTACCTTGGCGATTTGTTGCAGTGTGAATTGTAAACACCTTTTTTTATTCTTTTTTGCATGCTATTTTTTAAAGATCATGTCATATTGACTACTTATAGTGACTTGAATCATACCTTCATATTTTTGTTTCCTAAACATATTGATTAGCAGAAACAGTGTCACCAGGGTGACATTAGACTTTTGACAAAAATGATTTCTTATTCAGCTACTTCTAGAGAATGAATTATGATTTATAAAAAAAATAAACAAGAATCAAAGTCTCTGACCTATTGGTCTTATATTCTATGGTTGGGAATAGATCAATATCATCAAATACATATTAGAAAAATAATTCAATTTTAAAATTATATAGAATGATGTGGGGTTGATCATGGAAGAAGTGTCATATGCAAAATGAAAGTTTTCTACTTAAAGCAGATAAGTAAGACATTAAGAAAAAATATTTGGGATATTTACTCCAGGCTGTGGAATAATCTCCTAGCAAGACTAGTGTGTAAAATGAAGGTCAGCTTAGGTACAAGTTAATGAAATAGGTGCAGATATGGTGCAATATGGTTTCAAGTTTTTAAAAGTCTCTCCAGATATATGGTTATGTGAATGTGGGGAATAGAGGAGGAAATGAACCACTTGAATGAGAACTTAGTGAAAATGCCATAGTCTAGAGTTAGAATAAAAAGAAATACACATTTTTTTCAAGATGTATTTAATTGATTTCAAGGCCTCTTTAAGTCTGGAGTGTAAGATATGGAGACTTCCTTTGCTGGTGACATCTAAAATTGGCTACTGGATTTTCCCTCTGGAAGAGAGTATAGGCCACTTGTTGCCTTCTCTATAATTATCACTTCTAACACTTACTTTCTTTGTTTGATGTGAAAGGCTTTCAGGAGTGTTATTAAATCATTTAAGATCATCAAGCACCTTTGAAGAAAACAAATTTAAGAAACTTTCATTGTGGTTAACACTATGATCTTAACAATATGATACCAAGGAAATATAATGAGTTTTAGAACATGAGTTACATATTTTACTTACATTGTGCTTGAGTCCCATTCTTGGTAATGTTGGTTCTTCTGAACAGTGCTATATATGACAAGATAAGGAGATACTCATGCAGGGATGGCTAGCATCCTATACACAGATTTATATTGACATGGAAGCCTCAAATTATGATCAATGATCTAACAAAACAATCCTCATCTGCTGAGATTATCAACACATTTTATGTGGGCTATTACTTCATGCCAACCTGAATCTATTTTTTTCTGAAACAATTTATGTCTATGTTAAATGTGTTGTAAACATATCAAATCATAGACCAAAGTAAACACATATGTCTCTTCTAGTGAAAGACTTGCAAAGACGCTACTCTCTTTGTGTTCAGTCTTTATAACAGCAGGCTGATTTAGGATTATTGTTGATTTTTTTTTTTATTAACTTGAGTATTTCTTATATACATTTCGAGTGTTATTCCCTTTCCCGGTTTCCGGGCAGACATCCCCCTCCCCCCTCCCCTTCCTTATGGGTGTTCCCCTCCCAACCCTCCCCCCATTGCCGCCCTCCCCCCATAGACTAGTTCACTGGGGGTTCAGTCTTAGCAGGACCCAGGGCTTCCCCTTCCACTGGTGCTCTTACTAGGATATTCATTGCTACCTATGGGGTCAGAGTCCAGGGTCAGTCCATGTATAGTCTTTAGGTAGTGGCTTAGTCCCTGGAAGCTCTGATTGCTTGGTATTGTTGTACTTTTGGGGTCTCGAGCCCCTTCAAGCTCTTCCAGTTCTTTCTCTGATTCCTTCAATAGGGGACCTATTCTCAGTTCAGTGGTTTGCTGCTGGCATTCACCTCTGTATTTGCTGTATTCTGGCTGTGTCTCTCAGGAGAGATCTACATCCGGCTCCTGTCGGTCTGCACTTCTTTGCTTCATCCATCTTGTCTAATTGGGTGGCTGTATATGTATGGGCCACATGTGGGGCAGGCTCTGAATGGGTGTTCCTTCAGTCTCTGTTTTAATCTTTGCCTCTCCCTTCCCTGCCAAGGGTATTCTTTTTCCTCATTTAAAGAAGGAGTGAAGCATTCACATTTTGATCATCCGTTTTGAGTTTCGTTTGTTCTAGGGATCTAGGGTAATTCAAGCATTTGGGCTAATAGCCACTTATCAATGAGTGCATACCATGTATGTCTTTCTGTGATTGGGTTAGCTCACTCAGGATGATATTTTCCAGTTCCAACCATTTGCCTACGAATTTCATAAACTCGTTGTTTTTGATAGCTGAGTAATATTCCATTGTGTAGATGTACCACATTTTCTGTATCCATTCCTCTGTTGAAGGGCATCTGGGTTCTTTCCAGTTTCTGGCTATTATAAATAAGGCTGCGATGAACATAGTGGAGCACGTGTCTCTTTTATATGTTGAGGCATCTTTTGGGTATATGCCCAAGAGAGGTATAGCTGGATCCTCAGGCAGTTCAATGTCCAATTTTCTGAGGAACCTCCAGACTGATTTCCAGAATGGTTTTACCAGTCTGCAATCCCACCAACAATGGAGGAGTGTTCCTCTTTCTCCACATCCTCGCCAGCATCTGCTGTCACCTGAGTTTTTGATCTTAGCCATTCTCACTGGTGTGAGGTGAAATCTCAGGGTTGTTTTGATTTGCATTTCCCTTATGACTAAAGATGTTGTTATTGTTGATTTTTAACAGGATCAAAGAGGTTAGTAAATCACTTTCATTCTTGATTTTCTGGATGTTTTTCTTGTCAGTGGTTCCCAGATTTAAGAGACCTGACACCTATACCCTTCATCATTTTTCATCACAGTCCTTAATGAAATCTTAATAAAGATAAAGAAGGCCAAAATGAGAAACATAATTTAATTTAGTAGAGTCCTCCTATTGGTTTAATGCCATGTTGGATACAGTACTATAAAAACTTTGATTAAAGAATTCTTATAAACATTTTATGCTAAATTGAATAAAGTATAATTCATGCCTGTATTAGAATACAAAATATAAATATTATTTTGATTTGAAAACCAGAAGATATTTAAATATTTAGTAAGCACCTACTATGTTATAAGAATTTTTATAAAAACTTTCCTGTAAAGATGCACATTATTTTCAGTTGAAATAAAGCAAACCAATCACGGTTCTGCCTACCACAGTCAGTCCAGCACTGGGGGACAAAAAGGCAGGAAAATTGCCTCGAGGGGCTACAGAGTGAAATCTTCCTCTTTTAAAAATGAAATTTAAAAATAAGTAGCTGAATTTTACTAAATAATTTTCAAGAGGGGGATAGATATTACATTATTGCAATTAAAAAGAAAAATAAAATAATGAGAACTTTCAAGCCCATATTTAAAAACTAGGATACAGTGCTAAACTTGTAAGTTTATGAGTTATTTGAACATCTAGTTAACAGTGAAACTAACATTAAATATGTAGAAAAAAACAATGTTTGGGGGGCATAGAATACAGTGGAAATGTACACAAAGATTCAATATTTGCACAGAAGATGGAAAACCACAGCTTAGTAAAAAAAATTCCACAACACTGTTGATCAAAGTAATTGGTAAGAGACAAAATTATTGCATATCTCAGGAGAAAGAGTTAAAATAAACTATGTATCATCCTAACATTTGGGTGTTTAACCAGCACAAATCCACCAATGCTCTCTTTGAACTTTGCTGTATGTGATGGCAGTCCTCAGGGAATACAATTAGTTTAACAAGCAGTAACCGTAGCAGTATTCTGCTGTGTTACAGCATAAATGTCTCTTTCCTAAGAACGTTTTATCAAAATAGTTATTGTATGAGTTAGTATAACAATAACTCTATTCTGAATCTACAGATCCAATCATTGACATTTTGTTGTTACGCATATTTCTTGATGGAGCTGCCAACTGGAAATGATTGATTTTTGGCTATTCTGGTACTGATCTTTCTTTTATTATCTCTCTGGTAAATGAAACATACAATGTCAGATTATTTGATTTGGCATTGGTTTCTTATAAGAATGTTAGAAGGAGAAATCTGCCACATTTAGTGTTCAGTTTCTTTTAAAACCTGCCTTGTTTTATACAGTTCTTTTCAGGGTAACAAAAGATTAAACATAAGTGGGAATAAAGAAATCCATGGAGACCTTTATAAATGAGAAGTTTTCATTTGTGCTGGTAAGCAATGCTGATAGTATGTAGAGAACTTAAATAAATCTTAGCATGAATACCAACAGTCCATTAAAAAACAGAGACAAGCTATGTGCAGGCATTTCTCAAAGGAGGAAACTAGAATTACTTAGATGCTAAGAATCATAACTAAGCACAGATTTTGGAACAAAAGGTACTTTCTAAAATCCTGTTTATATCCTCCATCTGATCACAATATAAAAAGTCTGATAGTAATTTTGTATTGGAGATGATGTATAACCACATAGGAGTTAATGTGTTGTTTACCGAAAAGTGTATTTTTTACAAACAGTTTTGGAAAGGAATTGAAACTGATCCAGTATTATTCTACTTGTGCATGTAATGCACAATTAAGTAAAAACAACAACATCAACAAAAAACAACTAACCAAACAGACAAAAAAAACAGTATCACCTATCATAGGGAAAAGGATGCAAGAAACATATTCACAAGGAGGGGGAAAAGGAAAAAGAAACATAAAGTGATTCATGCACAATGCAGTTTAAGAATACATGGAAAATCTGAAACTCATCAAATACATAGAGTAAATTATCTCTTCAAACATTTGTAAACATAGATAAATATAAAAACTATGAACATATTAGTCAAATAGTATTGGAGAAAATAAGATGGGTTCATCACAGAATAGAAATATTAGCATTTAATTGTAAATTATATTCTAGATTCTAAGTTTGTTCTGAAAAATATATTTATGAATGACTATTTCATCCTTAGGAAATTATTTAAGTGATATATACACTAATAATAATTCATGCATAGAACAGGAGTGAGTTACATAATTATTAATTAATATTAGTAGTAAATAATATTGAAAACACTCTTGAAAATTGATGGTCCTATATTTGTATAATTCTGTATTAATGAAAATATAAATTTATATCAAATATGTTTATATAATTTTGCCAGCTGTCAGAGAAGCAGAGTACAGTGTAAATATTTTATATTTTATTGCAGTTTGTGTGTGTGTGTGTGTGTGTGTGTGTGTGTGTGTATTAGCAAAGTATGGTGAAGCCATAGGACAAATTGTGGAAACTGGCTCACTCTCTCTCTACCATGTAATTCATGAGACCAAACTCAGGTTGTCATGTTTAGAGAAAAGTGATTTTACCCTCTGAACAATTTGACCATTCCACTCTATTTCTTTTAAGAAGCATGACTAATACAATTGAATTATATTAAACATGTGTTATATGATTATACTCCTTAAATATCTATTTATCCAATATAATTACAACTTTGCATACTTATGAAGTTTTGTAGGGTTGGGGATCAAACGTAGGTCATGATCTCTTCTTTACCAGCACTGTGCTACTGAGCTGCGCACCATCCAAACTTTGTACTTCTGGAAAATGAGCTTCTCATCTCCTCAAGGCTGTCAATGACTCTGCTGTGAATAAAAATTTGTAATCATGATGAGAGATTCTGGACACTGTTGTTGTAAAATATTAATTATTTGAATGTATGGATATGTATGGATATGTTAATTTGTTTGGTGTAGAATTAATCCACATCTGTATCTAACAAAGCATCATATTGTATTGTGCAAATATATCTGATTAAAAAATAAATAAAATAATGATTAAATTATTTTGGGTACTTAACACTATTCTCTAGTTTACATAGCCAACTGTACTTATACACTTCCTTCTATGTCTGAAATAATTCTTACTAGAAACAAACTAAGTACTCTTAAAGGTGTTAAGTTTCTTTATTGTTAATATTTTAATGGAAGAAAAATGCAAATCCGAGTCTCTTTCATTAACAGTTCACCTGAAATTTAATAACTTATTGATCTTTTAGTAATTTGAAAAATTAACTATGCTGCACAAAAGACATTGTTTCTCTATGATACTGTTTATAACTTGAGCAAAGAGCATAGGAGCTCAGCATCACCCTCTATGCATTCATTACTTTTACAAACAAAACTATTCAGTATTAATTTAATGATATCAATGAACCATGAATCAACCAAAAATATGCATCCAGAGAGTAAGTATAAAACATTAGCCAGCATTTCACTGGGTGCTATTTTTCTTTCAGGAAGTTATTTGGAAAAATGGGTCATTACTGTCTTGCGATGTGTCAGCATAGTCTGCAACTGTGACTAGTACTGCATTGTTTCCTCTGTACACTCGTGAGTTGGCACTCATTCAGAAAGATGCACACTCATCGGACAGTCACTGTACTTCTTGGAATTGAAGCTATACTTTATCTTCTTGATGTTTGTAATGCTTTAGAAAACCTTATGTCATTTGGCAGAGGGCTGAGACATGTTACACAACATTGGAATTTACTGTGAAATTTTTCATGTTGTTTGATTTTTTATTATTGAATTTGTATCAACAATTTGTCATTTATACAGAATTATATTCTATTAAGGGACATATAAGGACAGTAGAAAAATTGCAACACCTTTGACTGGTTAAAATAATTGGAAGCTATAAATTTCAAAAAAAATTTTTGGAGATATTTTATCCTATCATCAAATATATTGTAGGGCTTTGTTGCATGACAATTTCATAATTTACATGGCAAATTAATATAAGCTACTTTATGAAATATTTCACAATCAATACCTTTACATTTATGTGTATACAAAACTAAAGAAACACAATATATAGTCATGTTAACATTTGACAAGATCAAATTTTAATGAAAAAATGTTTATAAAAACAAATAAACACAAATTATACAATTTTCTAAGGAACTGCAAAGACAAAGTAAAATTGAAACTATTTTTAGAAAATAAATTTAAGTTAAAAAAAAAGCACTACATGGACAGCTTCTAGCTTTACATTTATGTTCTCCTTAGTTCACAAAAAGAAATCTCTAATTATAATCTGGGAAGATTGCCATATGACTGAAAGAACAGTGCCTTCATCTTGTCTTTTAGTTCTAGTGACCAAATGACTAATGTCTGGGTGTAGATATGCTGGCAGGAGTGTTGAGTGGGACATTGTTGATGTTCCCTTTTCATGCTTTTCTCTTTGGTGACTGAAATTACTCCATACTTATTTTTGGTTTTTATATTTTTATCTTTTGAAAATGTTATTTCTGTATTCCATAAAGAATAATCAAATAGACCACTCTCCAATTCTCCTATATCCACTTAGCATGCAAAGTTAACTTTTTTAACCTACTAATTCCAGGCATGGAGGCCACACTGGCATAGGTGTGTGGGCACCAAATGCCCTGGGACATGGAAATCCTACCAGTGGCTATATACACAATAAAAAATAATAGTAATAATAACTCTCCCTTTCCCAGCAACTACTTCCTTACAGCTCCCAAGTAAGGTGTGGAGTCTAAATGTCATATACCCAATCTGCTTGCTGTATATCTTGAGTAGGGCCTTTACATATACTTTTTCGATCACAAATAACTTGGAAAATGATAGGCACACATTTCATATCCACAATGTGTAATGTCCCATGGCTAAACACCAAAGTTTATATAAAAGCTCCGAACCTCTCACTCTAGACATCTTAGGAGACAAAATATGTCATATAAACTATGACTTTCTCACAAACGAACCTAATTATTACCAACCTGTGATACACAGATAGAATGTTTGGATCCCTGATGTAATCAGACCATCACAATCCCATAATATTTCCAAGTTCAGATCTTTCAACATTTCATTAAAATTTAGTTTCCTCATGAACCCGATTTTGTATGTTTCCATTGGATGGCCCATGCTGTTTACTCTCTGTGAATGAATAGACCTTGAAATTGTCCCAGAAAGGTGGACTCATTATACTTTTGCTTATTTTCTCCTTTTCTACTCAATAATAAATCTCAATTACCATATCCTTGGGAAGCTAGCTCTGATTTTCAGGAATAAGTTCAGTTTTGGAAATCGCTATTCCCCATACTTATAATGTACTCTTTCCAATGCTTATGTAACATTGTATATAGCTATGGTTCTAATCAACTCCACCTAAATCAATTACCTCTATTCTAAAAGCAAAAAGTAAGCAGAAGAGTCCTTTTTTTTAAAATCATTTCCTTTTACCTTGGAAATAAGTTTCTATCCTTTCGTAGATAAACTACCCATGTGTGGTCATCCATAAATTATGTAAGAATGTATAAGTCCTTTTATTTTTATCTTTCCATTTTCTATGAAATTTCCACACATTTCTTCATCTGTATTGGCTGCTATAATACAAGTGAAGTTTTTCCTCACTAGCTGGCCCAGGTTGCTCTCTTTTAGTATTCTTCCCATAACATGACCTTACACCAGCTTGCCACACCAGCTTGTAAATGACTTCTTCAAGACCATGGATTCTTTCTTACCTTATATATCAGGTTGTTAGAGATGTCAAAATACCACAAGGGTGACTTAACTACAGAATTAATTTTTCACACTTCATGGGGATGGTAGTACAAGATCAAGACTCTAGCAAAATGCTTTCTTCTGGTTCTTCTTTACTTGGGTGTCAAGATCTGCCCATTTGATTTACCTTCACAAGGTTTAATCTTTTTTCACATGTGTGCAAATATAGCCCCTGCACACATAAAATTCTTGTTCATAAAGATACATCTGATTAGATTTGTCCCCATGATAAAGGCCTTCTTTGTTTTCTACTGTACTAAGTCTTGTATCTAAAGACAGTCACACTCTGAGGTACTGAAGTTTAGTCATTGCTTAACTACACTTCAGACTGATGCCTGTCTGCTTTTATATAAAGCTTAGCAAAGCTCGCGCTCTCTCTCTCTCTCTCGCTCTCGCTCTCGCTCTCGCTCTCTGGCTCTCGCTCTCGCTCTCTCTCCCTTTCCTTCTTCTCTCTCCTCCTGTCCCCTGTCTTTCTGTACGTATGTTTGTGTGACTCTTTCTGCATCTTGTCTCCTTCTGTCTATTCTCCCCTCTTCCCTAGTTTCACTTTTTTAAATAAGTTGAACAAGTTTTGGTCTTTATTTTTATATATATATTATAATTCTGTTCTTTTTTCTTTGTGATTCTTATTAGAAGATACGTATCTAGGTTATATTTTCTTTAATTCCCTTCCTGAAGCCTAGCCCCATTTTTATGTCTACTAAAGTGAATGATAAGATGACTTAAAGAGTTGTATGCTTTAACTTTTCCCCACTATGGACAATGAGATAAACAATCTCATGATTTTACCTGACTCTTGATTCTAGCACATGAACACATAGTATATCATGGTGGGAGTATATAACTTAGGATGACTCTACCTGTTAGGGTTCAAGCAAAGAGAGAATGAAAAGAGAGATGGAGGTTACATATTTCCATTAAAGATATATTCTCCAAGAATTTAACTTTTTTATTTCTACTGGGTACTATATTTAAAGGATTCATTCAAATGCACAGGCTGGTGCCCCAGACTCACAATTGGGCCCTTAGATAACACACCCAACCCCTAAGAGGAGTGTTATATTTATTTCTATAGCATTCTTGATTATCAATTTTGGAGTTTGAAAATCTGGAAAATCTGGATCCAGAATTCAAACCAAGGATATTTAGTTCTATAACCTCCAGGCCAATCATTACATAGGGACACACTTGGAATGAGTTTAAAATTCATTGCCTGTATGTCAGTTGACTAATAGTGCCCTACTATGACAACTCTTGTATAATAAACTATGACAGAGACTTAAGAACAAATTATTTTTTTTTAGTTTGTTTTTTATTAGCTAAGATACAGTTACACCATTCCCCCATTTCTTACTTCAGCTCTTGTATAGCCTTCACCTATGACTTCTCCTGGGTGTATATTCATAATCCCTCTTGAACACATGGTCCCTTTTTTATAATTATTGCTGCTACACCAAGGTTAGAAGTAAAAAATTCCTCTTTGGGTTATTACATTTCATTAATGTGTGTAGAGAATGGCATCTTGAAATTTTATGTGATGACTTAAGAATCCACTGACTGACTGACAGTTGAAGACAAGAAGCATTCCTTCAGAAAAAGAAATCAAATCTGAAATCATCATGAAAGAAAATAAATATGCATGTTTCTCCTGACCATATTACCTTGTCTAATGTTTTCCTTTTAAAAGAAGTGACAAAATCAGTCACCAGGGCACCTTAAGAGAAAGGCAAGGAACAAATCAGTGGCACATATATGGTTTTTCCAGCAAAATTTTCAAATGTACACAAAGTATTTGTTCCAATTTTCCTATTGGCTTGTATTTATTTTCTTGCAGAACATCCATGGAATTAAAATAGGAAAATGGGAGCGAAAAATTTTTGACCCATTGCAAACTGGTACAAGCACTCTGAAAATCAGGCTGGAAGTTCCTCAGAAAATTGGACATTGAACTACCTGAGGACCCAGCTATATCTCTCCTGGACATATACCCAAAAGATGCCCCAACATATAACAAAGACACATGCTCCACTATGTTCATAGCAGCCTTATTTATAATAGCCAGAAGCTGGAAAGAACCCAGATGCCCTTCAACAGAGGAATGGATACAGAAAATGTGGTACATCTACACAATGGAGTACTACTCAGCTGTCAAAAACAATGACTTCATGAAATTTGTAGGCAAATGGAAGTAGAAAGTATCATCCTGAGTGAGCTAACCCAGTCACAGAAAAATACACATGGTTTGTACTCACTGATAAGTGGATATTAGCCCCAAAGCTCAAATTTCCCAAGATACAATCCACGGGCCACATGAAGCTCAAGAAGAAGGACAACCAAAGTGTGAATGCTTCAGTCCTTCTTAGAAAGGGGAACAAAAACATTCATAAGAATGTCTATGGAGTCAAAGTTTGGTTTAGTGACTGAAGGAACGGCCATTCAGAGCCTGCCCCACATGACTATACAGCCCATGAATATACAGCCACCAAAACGAAATAACAGTGATGAAGCTAAGAAATGCATGCTGACAGGAGTCTGATATAGCTGTCTCATGAGAAGCACAGCCAGAGTATGTTAAATACAGCGGTGAAAGCTAGTAGCAAAGCACTGAAGTGAGAACAGGATCCTCTTTGGAGGTATTAGAGAAAGGATTGAAAGAGCTGAAGGGGCTTACAACCCCATAAGAATAGCAATGACAACCAACCAGAGCTCTCAGGGACTATATAACCCAAAGACTACACATGGACAGACCCATGGCTCCAGCTGCATGTGTAGCAGAGGATGACCTTGTTGGGCACCAATGTGAGGAAAAGCCCTTGTTCCTGCCAAGGCTGGACCCCCCCACCAGAGTAGGGGGATGTCAGAGCAAGAAGGGAGAAGGGGGCTTGAAGGGGGAGGGGGAGGGGATAGGGGAATTATGGGTGGGAAACCTGAAAAGGGGATAACATTTGAAATGTAAATAAAAAATATCCAATTGAAAATAGTTTTAAAAAAATTGTCCCAAACACTATCCCTTCCCTGTCTCCCCTTCACAGAGTCCTTCTCCCATCTGCTCTTCCCTTTGCCTCTGAGAGGGTCACAACCCCCTGGTTTCACCCAACCCTGATTCATGAATTATCTGCAGGATTATTCATATCCTCTCCCACAGAGTACAGAGAAGGCAGCCTCTGCTGCATACTTGTCAGGAGCCTAGGTCAACCCTGTGCATGCTCTTTGATAGGTAGCTCAGTCCCTGAGAACTCCCATGACTTCAGATTAGTTGAAGTTTTGGTCATCCTGTGGGGTTCCTATCCCCCTTCATGGCCTTCAGTTCATCCCCTAACACTTCCATAAGGGTAACTGATCTCTGTCTAATGATTGGCTGTATGTGTCTGTGTCTGTTTCAGTCAGCTGTTGGGTAGACACTCTCAGAGAATAATATGGTATAACAGAGTATCATTGATAGTGTCAGGGATTGATTGGTCTTTGCTCATGGAATGGGTTTCAAGTTGGGCTGGTTATTGCTTCGCCATTCACTCAGCATCTGGTTCATCTTTGTACCTGTATTTATGTTTAGACAGTTTTGTGAGTGTGCTGGTGTTCTTATCCTACCATAGGAGGTTCTGCATGTCTATGGGAAGTAGTCTCTTCACGTTCCATGTCCCCACTACTAGGCATTTCAGCAAAGGACACCCACACTGACTTCTGAGAGACTCCCCGATCTGAGGTCTGGGATGTCCTAGAGAGTCTACAGAAGACAAAGTGAGAAATAGCCTTGAATTCATTGGTACAAGAGACAATTTCCTGAACATAACACCAATGGCTCAGGGTCTAAGGTCAACGATTGATAAGTGGACCTCATGGAACTGAAAAGCTTCTGTAAAGCAAAGGGTACATATCACCATTAGGACAAGTCAGCTACATACAGATTGAGAAAATATTTTCACTGACTTTACACCCTACAGAAGGCTAATATCAAAAATATATAAATAACTCAAGAAGTTAGACTCCAGTAAACCAAATAATCCAATCAAAAACAGAGTATGGAGCTCAGTAGAGAATTCTCAAAAGAGGAATAAAGAATGGCTGATAAGCACTTAGATAAATGTTTAACAACCTTAATCATCATGAAAATACAAATCAAAAGGACCCTGAGATTTTACCTTACAACAATCAGAATAGCTAAGGTCAAAATCTCAAGTGATAGCACATGCTGGTAAGAACGGGAAAAAAGGGGAACAGTCCTCTACTGACTGCTGGTGTCAGTGTAACCTTTTGCAAGCACTCTGGAAATCAATGTGGTAGTTTCTCAGAAAGTTGAAAATAGTCCTTCCTGAAAATCCAGCTACACCACTCCTGGGAATATATCCAAAAGATGTTCCAACATACCACAAAGCCATGTGCTCTACTATGTTCATAGAAGCTTTATTTACGGTAGCCAGAAATTGGAAACAACCCAGACGTCCCTCAAATGAAGAGTGAGTACAGAAAATGTAGTTCATTTATACATTGGAATACTATTCAGCTATTAAAACAAAGACATCATGAATTTTACAGCAAATGGATGGAACTAGAAAATATCAGTCTGAGTGAGCTAACCCAGACCCCAAAGGATATGCATGATATGTACTCAGTCATAAGTGGATATTAGCTATAAAATATAGAATACCCATGGTACACCCATAGATACAAAGAAGTTAAACAAGAAGGAAGGCTCAAGTGAGGATGCTTGAATATCATTTAGAACAGGAAACAAAATAATCATGGGAGGCAGAGGGAGGAAGGTATATGATTGGAAGATGGGAAGAGGAGAGGGAGAGGAGGAAGGGTCAAGGGTGGAAAGATACAGGATGGAGGCCCAGAGAGCCAGGGGAAGTGAACTTTAAGCAAGTGATTTAGATGTAAACACAGTAGTGTTCTGTAAGGTAATAGTTTAATTTTAGGTGAGTGTAGCAATAGGAATTAAATCAATAGGTGTTGTGTTCAAATAGTCCATGTTGAAAAGCAATGGGACTTTTAGGAAATGATTTTATCAATCTTGATAATTAGAATGGTAATAATATTGACTAATTTAGGAGGGTGTTGTGAAATCAAATGGAACAATGTGTACTATCCAATTAGCACATATTTATGCTATAATGTATAAATAAATTATTGGGAGGCACAAAGGGGAGAGAGTTACTATTACTGACATTTATATCTACTTCTCTGCATGTTGTTAGGAACCATGTGCTGTTTTTGATTTCAGGAGCTTATTATGAGCAATGGACACAAGTTTGTATTCTACCAGTCTTCTACCTAATATAGACCCCAGTGATGTTTAAAACTGTGCTCTCTGTATTAAGAGAGTGAAGTTTCTAACTTTCAGTACTATGTAAGCAACTTTATTTCCTTGACAAAATTACTTGATTTTTCTGTAGCTGTTTTCTCACTTGTCAAAGGAAGATAATGTTGTTATAGATGAAAAGAATCAAACTCTGTTTTCATATTTTTTTTTGGAATGTAAAGGAGTTCAGGAATGACTGGCTATTATGTGAATGAAATCAACAAATTCTGTTTTTTTTTTTACAAGACTCAAATAACCAAATGAGACTTAAATTTGTCAAGACACCATAAGCAGCATCAAATGTAAACGGAATTGCTTCAAGGATATAGACAACAGGTGAAGAACAGACTTTTTTTTTGCCTACAATATTTCCCCAAAGTAAGGTGCTCATACTCCACACAGAGTGAACACATCTTCATTTGATAGTCCAATGGAAGACAGCCCTACTATGCTGTCATTTCCCAGGAGCCATGCATTATCATAATCCTAATCCAGAGACAGCCTGATAAAGATGCCGCAAGAACAGGACTCTTCCTCTCAGTGACCTTGATCAGTCTCTTTTCTTAAAGAATGTCTAATAAGGGTCAGACTCGCCCGAGCTAAGGGCAGAATGTTCCTTTCTCCCAAATGCTGAAGTGTGCCCTCCATAAGCAAGCACTTTGAAAGCTTAGCCTCTGATATTATGGTCCTTGAAAAATGAAGCCTTTGGGAAGTAAAGAGGTTTAGATCCCCTATGATCCAATTGGTAGTCTTGGGAGGAATAAAGAACTCTGTTTAAATACACTGAAGGAAGAGCATTCAGGGTCACATTTTCAGAGGCACTGTTTTTAAGCCAAAAAGACAGCCTTCACCAGTAATAAAACTAGAAAACTGTTCTTAGATGTCTAGTTTTTAAAATTGTAAGAAATATTTTTTGTGATATCAATGGTACCCAGTATATGTTTTGTTATAGTACCCTAAGTCTCAGTATTTCCCACTTGTCCCAAAGTCACGTAGTCGTGTGTGTGTGTGTGTGTGTGTGTGTGTGTGTGTGTGTGTGTAAATATCAAAGTATTACAAGCCACAATGAAAAGCTTCTACTTATTATTTTAAGATGTTTCCTTAGTTATAAAGGATGAAATAAACTAAAGATCTTCTTAAATAAACAGGATGAGATATATGCAAGATGTCCCACAAATATATCAACAGATAGATAGATAGATAGATAGATAGATAGATAGATAGATAGATAGATAGATAGACAGACAGATAGACAGACAGACATGTGTCGGACATGTTGCATTTCTCTCATGCTCATATATGTTGTGAAACTTCCAAACATACCCAAATTAAGGAAACATCTCACCCCTGCCTGCACATTTCTTTGTCCTTTTATTCTACAGCCCAAGTAGTTTTTACTACTAGATTTGAAGAAAACACCTTTCTGCATCTGTTTATTTTCACCTACATATTCCACAAAGACATTCGTAAATATGAGAAGTTCATCTTTTGCCTGTAGCACCATAGTCTAAGTATAAATATGATGCAATGGTACTATGGTAACATGTATTTAAAGAGTAGTTTACAATATGTGTGACTGGAAATGACAACTACAGTGTTCTTGTGGAATGTCCACATGTCGGTTTAAATTTAATGTCATAGATGTTTTGACCTTTTTAAACTTTATTATTTAAATATTGTGGTAGTAATACTTTACATGAGATTGATCTCCACTAAAAAAATCTCAGGACACAGTATGATTGATCTTCATTAAAAATTTCAGGGCACAATACAATGTGTTCAAATATATGCACCAAATGGCACATTTCTAGAATGTCTTTCTAAGGCTCTTTATTATTTGTCAATTTTAAGTGTAATGTGGTGTGGTGTGTTGTGTGTGTGTGTGTGTGTGTGTGTGTGTGTGTGTGTGTGTTTGTGGTGTGTGGCATGTATGTGTATACGTTTATGTGTGTGTATGTGGTGTGTGATGTGGTGTGTGTGTTTGAGTGTGTATGTGTGTTTGAGTGTGTGGTGTGTATATGGAATGTGTATGATGTGGTGTGTGTGTGTGTATGTGTTTGTGTGTGTGAGAGATTTGGTGTGTGTATGTGTGATGTGTGGTATGGTGAGTGTGTGAGTATGGTGTGTGTGTGTGTGTGTGTGTTGTGTATGTGGTATGTGTGTGATGTGGTGTATGTGTGTTATATGGTTTGTGTGTATGTGTGGCATGTGTGGTTCGTGTGTGTGTTTGTATGAGTGTGTGGTATGTGGTGTGGTGTGTGTGTGTGTGTGTGTGTGTGTGTGTGTGTGTATCAGCAAGTAATTTAAGATACCCTTGGATGCCAGACGAGGGCCTGAAATTCTGTGAGGCTTTAGTTAACCAGGGCACCATCATTATAGCTGCATACTTACAATTTATTTACACAACTGAAAATGTATAATGGAATTCCCTTTTAAATCTTTATATATGGTTAACAAGATGAAAATAAACAATGAAAAGTTTCTCATAACTGTAAATTAGGCCTGATCCCTAATCTCTTCAATTGACAGCTCAGCACTGCATATTCTGCAGGGAATAATGGCAAGAAAGCAGGATCATGTTTTTAATTGGAATTGGAAGAAGTTAACCCTTTCAATATTCTTAAGGCACAAATAGGAGCTAAGGAAACTGCCAAAAATGAAGCACATTTTAAATATAATGCAATGGTCCCCTTTAACCCCTAATAACCCAAAATGTTTGTCCCTGAATGACAGAAATGAGCAAGACACTTAAAAGTGCAGGCTTCATAACAGAGCTATTTATGACAAAATAGCTTCCTTACCTTTGGCAAATTTGCATAAGCATCAATTTCCCTGTCATTTGAGAAAATTGCATCAATGAATTGATGTACACAAGTCACATGGGAAAACAGTTACTTGTCACTCCATGATTACTCTGTATGGGAATCTTTACTAAATTCCAAGGAACCTGAACCATAACATAGTTCACCGTCCTTGCTTTCCTTGTACACTATGGCTTAGGAAATATTAGTAATCAAGGAATATTTCTAAGAAGTAACAAAGCCATATCTTAATAGGATAACTGCTTTGCTCCTGGGGGAGTAGACCCTTATAAAATACAATAATCTTGAAGAAAGAAAATTGCAAGTCAGGATACATTGAAAGAGATACACCATCTATGCAGAACACTACTTTCACTTTTAGAAGGATCACAGGCAGTGGAAGAATGCAGTAGCTATAATCTGAAGTTGGGTTCTTTAGGATCTGATGGTGCTTTGGAATTTCAACCCTCTTCCTCAATTATGCAGATAGATATTTATATGTTTAACATAGTATATAAGGGATGGTACAACTCTTCTAAACAAGAGGTTGGCTTTTCTTGTTTGCTCTTTTTCCCATTAAAGTGAAATGTGAACGTCGATGGGAGAAGAGAAAAAAGTATGGCTTTTATTTCCTTTCATTTTGCATAAAGAATAACAGGTGTGTTGGTTTTTCATCAATCCAGAATATTGCAGAAATTTTAATTTTCTCAGGAGGGGTGAGGAATGTTTATTGGAGGCAGGCAGTAATGATGCAGGTTTTTTAAGTGGCTGCAGGTGCTTACCTGTTTGTCGAGAATACTCCGCTCTTTGATTATCACTGCTCCTCACCCATCCTGTAACCCCAAAGACAAGACAAATAAAAATACTCCTCTCCTTGGAGTCTCATCCACTATGTGGCACCCTTGGAACAACCCACTTAGTGTGTATGTAAATGACCTACTTTATTTTTGAAAAGAGTCATTAGTAGAAGTTTGCATGTCAGCAGTAGCCAGGAAGACCACCCCAGCCCAGAACCTTTCTAGAGAGGAGAGTGCTCAACAAAGGAATCATTTGATCTTTGTGATCCATGGCCAGTTATGTTAATTGACAGGGCTATACAATGAAAGGATTGCCTTTTGTCAGAAACTGTTCACTATAATCCTCAACCCCAATTCAGTATACACAACAGCTACTTAAGAAAGAAAACAATTACAGTTCAGAAAAGTACCAAACCATAACACCAGGAAAAATGCATAGATAGCACTAAGTTCAAAACCAGCTTAACATCTCCCACTTGAAACGCTGAAGAAAGGATGGTGTCCAAAATGCACGTCAGCATATCAAACCTAAACAAGTTGCATTCTCATTTTCAACTGTTTAGCATTGCTCCTGATTTCACTTGTCCTTCACCTAGGCTGCCCAGGTGGGTTAAATTTGTGCTCTTCCCTTTACCACACAAGAAGGAAAGTCAGCATTGAGCTCAGACACGCAGACTCTGTGGATGCCATTCTTTATGCAGCAGAGCAAACAGCTTGTGGTTTGCTCACTCTGATGGGGCAGTTTCCATGGATCCATCATCCCCAAACCCAGCAAGAATCCCGGGAAGTGATTCTGCCAGGTTGTCTCACACAGGATTCAAGGCTGACCCACTCAAGAATCTCGGACTGCAGCGGTACTTTCAAAATGTCGCTCTGCCCTGCATACTGCATGGGTGCTACTTCGTGCTTACCTTGACATGCTTTGCTACTCAGGCAATGAATAGCATTGTTGCAGCTCCTACCAACACAAGTTTCTTCTTTTGCTCAAAATCCTCTACCCTTCCACTATCACAACCTACAATTCCTCCTTCAAGCGCTCAAATATTGTATTTCCGTATTCTCACTCAACCAGCTTCTAACTCAACTTGGAAAAGACTACTCAAAATACCCTGGATCTTGAGAGAAGATGCTCTTGCAGAGACAGCGGGGGAGTGGCGCATGACCCTCCTGCAAAGGGTCCTAGCGCCATCTCTATGCCATATCACTTTTCATTTCCTCTCTATCCACAGAGATTTCAGAAAGACGTTGGAAGAGAAACCCGCAGTCACCCAGCCTTTACAGTACTTGGGAAGCGGAATAATTGCAGCAAAGCTTTGCTGAACTTGAGCGCGGAGTACAAAGGAAATCCAGGCTTCCAAATAAAAGGACAAAATCAAACAGTCAAGAAACCGTCGTGGCAAAACTTTACTTTCCGTTTTTCCGTTAGCAATGATTTCCTGCTTTCCAGTCCGAGCAAGACAAACTTCTAGAGAATGGATTTTTTCGCAGGAACTTGTGGCTGTTCTCTGACTTCTTCACAGAGTAAAGACTATCTGGTTTAGCCGGCCAGCTGTGCAGTAACCAGGGATCCCTGCTTTAAGGACAGAGTAAGTTGCCCATAGGAGCTACCAGAGGGACCTACGCCACAGCCTCTCTTGGCAAAATATTGAAAAGGGAAACTAAATGGGCTGAATCTCCAGGCTTCTGCCCACTGCTTTCTTTCCCCAGCTGAGTCTTTCGCTTGCTACCATCGAGTTTTCAATAAAAACATAGAATCGGAAATTAGTCCTGATCCAAAAGCTGCCCGACACAAGTCTTGCAGGTCTTTGCAAAAGCTTCTAAGTGAACTTCCGGAGCTCTTTGAGACAAAGTTACACCAGGAATTGGGCACAAAGGAATGTCGCAAGGAGATTCTGTTCAAGAAATGATGCCCAGGCTCCTCCATTAAAAGGATGTCAAGGAGCCCCTGTTCCTTAGTAAGGTGCTGCAGGCACTTCAATTCTCCAGTGAAGAAGGGGCGCTGGTGCCCCGGAGGGGTGGTGAAGGGAAGAGTGTCTGAAGTCCTGCTATCTCCCGGTTCACAGTACCTGGAGAAGAGCTGACCACAGGGAACAGCTAGAAGTGGAAACTCGAGACAGGGCGGGGAGACAGGAGGTGACCAAACAGGCTAGAGTACTCCGTTAACTGGAGAGGAGGGACCATGTCGCCATCCTTTTCATTCTGGGAACCCCTGGTGAAGGCTCTCTTCTGGCTCTCGCCTGTGGCCTGGGGCCGCGATCGCGGGGCTGGGCGTGCGTGTTGCTGCGCGCGCGCGGGAGTGTGCGTGTGAGCGGTGCGTGTGAGCCGGGAGTGTGTGCGCGCAATTCGCGCGCTGAGTGTGGCCGCCGGGACCCAGCAGCCCGCCGCCCGCCCGGTGTCCCTCCTTCCCAGCTCCTCAGCCGCCTCACTGGAGCCTTCCTTCCACCACCCATTCTTTGGCTTCGCCGCCTCCACTTAAAGTTTCCTTGGCGCAGAGGTTTAGGCGCAACGGCTGGAGCCAAGACGCTGTGGTGGAGGGCGATCCTCGGCGTGGCTCTGCTGCCAGCACCTGCTCCGCACCGAACCCGCCTGAGCGCAGGTTTTTCTTCCCACTTGGCGGGAGCAGGGGGAGGGGTGCAGTGGCGAGAATCACAGAGGAACCCCGTCTCCTGACGGCATACACAGCTTGGCTACCCAACGCATTTGTGGGGTCACGGAAGAAAGCCGGATCCGCAGCCAAGTTGCCTGAGCGGGGACAGGGGAGGTTTCCAAGGCCGCCAAGGTTGTTTCTGTCTCAGTTGCCACAGGCGTGAGGGTTTGGAGACGCTTAGACTGCCAGGGCTTTAGAACTGACATTCCCTCCCTGATCCCTTTGAAAGGAAAAGCTGACAGAGCTGAGGCAGGAGGACGCCCGAAAGAAGCCCCGGGACTCCTGTGAGCTTCATCCTCCTTGGCTTTGGATTTTAAGGACACGAAGGGGCATGGACAACATGTCAAGGTAAGAGACCGCAACCCAGCTGCTTGAATCTCTAGAGAGAATAACTTAAAATAGATGCTGGGATGCGGTGGGGGTTAAGGTAAGTTACACGGAACCCCGGCTGTTGTCACGCAGCTGCGCAACCCGTGTGAATGGCTCCGGGCTGACAAGTGAAATACCAGCCGGTGCAGATGGTTGAGAACCGCTCGGCAAAAGGGAGTGTCCTATCCGCACACTTCTGGATACCAATCGGGAACTGCATCTGGAAGTGGGTCTTCTTCCAGGCTGATTTACATCTGGGCTTGGCTCTTATTTTATTTTCTATTCTGGTGAGGTGTTTCTCTAGCTCCTCACAACCATCCCATCCCTGCGATAGGGAACTGTGGGCCCTCGTCTTGGCAGTGAATTGGATGGCAGGTGAGGATGGAGCAAGCGGGCGGGTTGCAGGGTTCGAGAAGTGCACACCGCGGCCGGGTGCAGCTGGCGTCGGAGCACGGGCGCCGCGGGTTAGGCTGCGCTTCGCTTGGCCTCCGCTAGAGGCTCCCAGCGGGCGCGGCGGAGCCGGTGGGTGTGGGGGCGCCGGGCGGCGGAGGGGTTGGTCGAAGAGCGAGCCTGGTGGCTGAGGCGGCGCGGCATAGGGGGTCCCACCCAGCCTGGTCGGGGGACGTGAGCCGGAGTCCCCGTGCACTACCCAGCTGGGCGCCCCGTCTCCTGGAGGCGAGTCGGAACCCAGGCTGTGCTCTGGAAAGCGGTGAGGGGAGCCAGAGCCACTTCGGGGAGGCGACCATAGTCAGCGCCCAGAGGGCAGCCCCAGGAGGTAAAGCCTCTCTCTCCTTCCAACCCAACCTATAGTCTTGGGAAATTCTCAGGCTGGTACAGATGACAACTAGGGAAGGGTGGGAGGTAATCCATGAGGTCCCTGTCTAAGGTGTCTTTCCCTCTTCTCTGTTGGTTTCTGCGGATTGTACCTTCGAACTAATCCCTGTTTCCGCCTGCTACTCTGGACATTTGCTTCCTTTAAAGGCAAGTTTTGTGTTATTTCTAAAAATATTTTTATCTACTTAATATAATTTTGTTGGCAGAGAGCGCCCAGTGGCTGGCCGTCACTAATTGCTTGGAGCTCAGCAAGGCTATCTGATGGGTCCCCTCTGAGCTGGGATGGACCAGAGTGCAAAATCCCAGGGATGGGGTGTGGTGAAGAAAAGAGACTACCACACCCTCTGTTCTCCCTCCCTTTTCCACTTCACCTGCTTGTGAAGTTGCCCGGTTCAGCATTTTACTCAGCTTCTTGCCCAAGGGACAGACTCTGAGAATGGAGAAGGATTTGGAGAGAGGGGCAAAGGATGAGTAGGAAGTCATCTCCAGAACACCAAGGGGCGGGGTGCGGGGGGGAAGAAGGGTGAAGTTAAGGCACTGGAGGAGGTGGGGGTGGGTTGTTGGGAAAGGGCCTTGAGTTCAGATTATTTATGGAAGTAAGATTCTTCACATTTCACAGTACCTCTGACATTTTATAGTATTCTTAAAACACTACACATGGTGGACACTGGGTATATTTGATTGTAGTGTGTATGCTACCCTAAGAGTAAAATAAATATTTAAGATATTGTGCATACTTGGCGAGATTACCCTAGCTCTGTCAGAGGGCTGAAAATACATTTTCCAGGGTGCTGTGTGAAGTTTCTGCTTATCACGTGTGGTCATTTTCTACTCTAATGCAATTTTAGAGTGTACTATGGGTGGTCGTTACAGCTCTTGCGATATTAACCCTCAAAGAATGGGGGGGAAGATAGATCAATGTATTCTAGGAATAATGAATTCAAGCCAAGACCCAGATATATAAGATATTGGACCACAAGGTGAAAATGAGAAAAAAATATTTTCAGATCTGAGCAGCAATGGTTAACATTTAAAATAGATATTTCTCAGGGTGCACTCAACATCTTTATTAGTGTATATTATTTTCAATACAGCTGAAGTGCAAGACAGACAATATCGAAGCACTTCTTGCTGAAAGCCAACATGTATGTGTTGGGAAACTGCCAGGTATTTTCACCTTAAAGTTCTTAAGTGAAGCCACTGCCTATGGATGATGAAGTGGTTTGGTTATCATTCATGTGGAAAGCATCCATTATTTACCTATTGATTAATCTAAATAAGGAAGTTAATTTTTATATAACAGTTGTAATTTATTGTCAATGGAAGCTAGAAAATGCATTGATGCTTTATATTATGGAGTGTTTCATGCTGTCATCTGGAGAACATTTATATAAAGATGTTCAGAGGAGGCAAGAATAAATGTCTTACCACAGTCCCCCAGCCAAAAAATGGTTAGTTCTTAAAATATTATTGTCCTTAGAAATTTTATGAGGATAAGTAATTTTCATTACTAGTTTATATAGTTGTCTGTACAGGCAGCCGCAAAACATGTATTTGTAATTATTAACCAAAGAAAATTAAAATTTTGAGTTCAATTTTGTTTCTGAAAACACACCAAAAAGCAAAAGTTTTTTTTAATTATAAGAAATGTGTTTTAGGTTTAAAATGCCTCATATTTCATAAAATTTTATTGAACCAAACAAATGATTCTACTTTGCAATCTCAAATTAAGTCTCAAGGCACCATCTCTAAAATATTTTCTCCCTAGTAAAGGGGATTTTAGAAAAGACAAAAATACTTCCAGGAATGCTCTGGAGCTGAAAATGGCCTGGGTCCTATGAAACTTCATGTGTGGAATAAGAACTGATAGGAAGTTGTCACAAATTAATTGGCTTGATGCTTCAATTAAAAACTGATTATTATTTGGCTGTGGTAGTCATTATGGTTGATTTCATTTGGTCTCCAGATATTCTGGGAAAGGACTCTAGGTGGAAACGTTCTCCTGCAGTACAGGGAGAAGCAGTAGCTATCTGCAGACAGGCTTGTCAGTTACCGATCCTCCAGTCTAGTTGGTTTTTATCCACAAGGCAGACTGTTAGGTAGAAAGGACAATCAATTTTCTGACTTTATATGAGCATTTGCCCCTTTCTAAAGTCCCCACTCTAACCTGTTTATGAACGGATGAGATGATACATCACCAAGACACATCCTTTTAGTGCTTAGGGGTTATTTCAGCACCATGAACTTTAAAATCTGGTAAAACACAAAAGAATATATATCCTAAGAGAAAAATAAAACAATGGGCTTTGTAAAAGGTATTTATTAAGTAAATAAAAGTAGAACAGCAGAGACAGAGCGGAGGAATCACCTTTGCAACCTCAAGTTATTTGTTTATATATTAAAAATTATTTTCTTCAGAATAAAACACTTGCTAGCTATTTTAGATCTTAATCCATTTTTAAATAGGTGGTAGTCATTTCAGATGTCTTTTTCATCTGGCATCAACCCTCTTGGTTTTGCTTCTGGGAAGCAAAGAAGGATGAATAGTGAGTGAGTGGGCATGAATGGGCTGCTGGGGAGCTCGTGTGTTTCTATTTCCGGTGACTTACATCCATTGTAGTGGCCAGTGTATCTAAATGCACCCTATTCATTCTGAGCAGATTGCTATTGGCAGTTGGCAGTAAGTGCATCTGCTCAGAACAACATTTGGGAAACTAATTCCATCCGAGCATATATATATTTATATGCTCAGATGTAATTAAAGTTTCATATAATACACACACACACATAATATATATATATATTAGTGTCTCTGTGTGTGTGTGTGTGTGTGTGTGTGTGTGTGTGTGTGTGTGTGTGTTCCATTAAAGTCAGGTAAGATTCTCAATATCAATGAACAGCTTTAAAATATTTACCAAGTAGACTTCTGGTCAGCAGCTTAATCTATAACAATGAATTCAAGTCTCATGTAACATTCTAGTTTTTACAGTATGTATCCTCACTGTCCTATCTCATTCTAGTAACTTTAGAATCAGTAATGTTAGTGATAAGTATTTTGTTAAGTGAGTTAGCAAGAAACTATAGATGTTGATTATTTTCACAAGTAAATACAATTCTGAAACTTCATTGAAATAATATTATGCACAGTCTAGCTGCAAATGTAAGTCAGACATCATTTCTGTCTTTTGAGCTTTGGATTGACTGTCAATATGAGTTTATTTTCATTATAAAATGCGTAATACCAAATGCAAACCTAGGAATCTAGGCTAGGAAACAAATTGCATTTTGTTTCCAATAATAGAACATAATATCAATCTGTCTTTAAGGAGGAAATTATCGTCATTACAGGATTAATAACCAAATTTCAGCATGGCAGAAATTTATATTCCTTCCACATTCAAGCTTCTAGATATGGCACTACAGAGTTTGTGAAATGGATTCTAAATTGGACTGCATAAGAGGATTGTGTGTCTTCATACAGTTTCATTTTAATACAATGTAACAATGGTTAGCAGCAAGGTATCTATCTAGTAGCCAGCATGAAAGGGAATAATAAACATAAAAGGTACATTGCTCCTCCTGTGTCCTGGAGCAGCAAGGGTACCTTTTGGGAAATGTTGATTTTGAAACAGCGGGCTTCATTGCTCAAAAGGGAGGGGCCTTTATTATCTTAATAATTATCTTAATAATTTTTTTCTAAACTTGAAACACACACACACACAGAGGCATTTTCTCTTGTACATAATCAAGAAACCATATGCTTAGTCTCAGTTGGTCTTATTTGTATCAATTAATATGTAAACAGTTGCTGACATTAATGTATTTTCTATTTTCTATCTGAAAAATAATGGTATTTATGATTCTTTTATTGTTTGAGAATTTTAAATATGTATTTGGGTTAAATCCACCCCCATTCTGTTCTCTTTAATTTCAAACCAATCAGCCTCCTTTTCTCCTCCTAAGTTCATATGCTTCTTGTTTGTTTTGTCTAATCCATGGAGTCCCTTTAATGCTGCCTGTATGTGGATGTGTGTGCTACTACCTACTGGAACAAAACTGGTCACTCAAGTGCCACCTGTCTAAACTGAAAACCTTCAATTATCATTAGCTCCTCAGTAGGAGTAAGACTTCATAAGACCCTCTTCAATCCATTCTGGGATTTTAGAATGGTTGATTCAGTGCAGGTCTTAAGCGTACAGTCACAGCCTTTATGAAGCCATATGTGCAATGGCTATTGTCAGTGTCTAGATAATGGGTGTTTGCCATAGCCATCTACACCCTTTCCCTGTTCTCTTTCTTTCTGTACCCTATTCTAAGATGACAACGGAGCCTTTGGGAGATAGAGAGAAGGGTGTTATATCAATGTCCAGTGTCCAGTTGAATATTTTAATCTCTTACTCTTTGCTTGTTGTCTGTTATAACTTTTTACAGAAATCACCATCTACTTCAAAGAGAAATTTCTCTGCTGAGGGTTTAGAGATGCACGTATTTGTAGGTATAAAGTTAAGAAGTGAGCGGAGTTAATTACATTGTCCATTTAGGTGAAGAGCAGTCCTAGATACTTTTGTAGGTATTTGTCCCATTTAAAGGTACCAGGGATGAGTTTCATTTGTAGATTGACCTGCAATCAGAACACAGTTGTTTACACCCATGACAGCACTGTTTGTATTGACAGGCAGGCATACTTTGTCTGGAATATTGTGACTCATGGTGTTTACAACTAGATGGCCAGAATATGTCACTTTTCTCCCCTACTATTATGCATAGACCCTCGAAAGCTATGAAGACTAGTTGCAACTTTAATTTTTTCAAATCCTCTCTTTTATGGTGGTTCTGAAATGCTTTAACTTTCCTTACAAGGAAAGTAACAGAGGTAGTGGAAAAGAAATGATACTGGGGAAGTAGACATGTATAGAAAGGTTCTTTGGAGGAACTCCCATCTGTGTTGTCTGGAAATCAGCAGTATAACTTACAGGTTAGCAGGCAGTGGCAGTTTGATTCACTTGCAAACACCTCAAGGATACACCAGCAGTCCGGTTCCATAGAGTCAGGTTAGCAACAGCAGTGATGCGACCTAGCAGAGACAGCCTGGCCTCAGCCATGGTTCCAGTCTGCAGGATGGACAAACAGGAACACCAGGAAAAGTGCCTCTCTCAAGGAAAAAGATTAGCAAAGACCCAGCAGGCCAAGCTCTGTCTCCATCACTGCTTGGAGTCCTATTTCTAACCTCCAAACATTACGTGTCCTTCATATGCCTTACCTCAGCATAGCTCTTGCCTCAGCAGGTGCATCCAATTAGCCTGAGTCCTTGGAAGCAGCAACAAATTGCAGCACAACACCAGAAGGTTTTGGTGAGTTTCTCTATGGGATCTGACAAATGCAGCTCAACTAGGTAATGTTAGGCAGAACAATGCATGTGTGTCCTTAACGAAGAATCTTTCATCTCATTTGCTTTAGGAGAACATCCTTTCTCTCCTGTGAAAAGTTCCTTCAGGAGTCAGCCTTACCCTTTCACACCTGTGACCACTCTAGTGAAATGTTACTTCACGTGTTTGCCCCAGCAAAATACCTTCAAACTGACTTTCCAAAGAACCCTTAAGTTTCCCCTTCAACTAGTTAGTTGGGATGATGTTCCCAGGTCAGTATCAGCTGGATTTCTCTATGTTTTTTTGCTAAAGGATTTAGAATAGTCAGCAATAGTGTCTTACCATCAAGTTCTGAAAATAACCAAAAGCAAGAACATTTAATGTTTGAGAATGTATATAAGACACCACTGTTCAACAATTCTGAAATAAATTTCTCCTGGTACTGGCTTGTGTGAAAGTCTGTGATGTAGAGGGAAGGCATTGTCTCCCTTAAATATAGTAACTCCAATTAAATCTCATTTATATACATACAGGTGTATCTTAGGAAACTTCTGCAGCAGTATGTTTCTGAATGGCATTTCCCGAAGTTTTTAGTGTTAATTTTATCTTCCCATATTCTCTTCTCTAACCTGCCCTCGCTATCCCATGTTACCCTCCCTGTTCCATTATTCTCTCTCACTTTTCATACTACCTACTTTATTTTTTTTTCTCTCTGTGAAATTCCTTTTCTGTGGTCACTTACTAGTACCCTGTCTCCTATGAACATGCCAAAATAAATATGCATATCTCCAAATTTAAAACTAGCACCAAAATAGAGTATTTCTAACTCTATTGATTTACCTGTGAATAATATAATTCCATTTTTCTTTACAGGTTAATAATTCATTGTTTATATAAACCACATTTTTATTATCCACTCATTTTTGATGGTCTCATAGGCTATTTGAATTCCCTGGCTATTGGAAATTTAGCATCAGTAAACATTGTTGAACAGTACGATATACTGACCATTAGGGAAATGTTCAATTGTGGTTTAGCTGGATCATACAGTGGATCTATTTCTAGCTTTGGGGGAACTCCACACTGATTTTCATAGTGAGTATATGAGTCTGCACTCCCAACAACATTGAAGAAGTGTCTTCATTTCCACACTTCCATGCAAGTATGAATCACCAATTTTTTAATTTTGTAATCTTTAAAAGAGAAAACATAAGTTAATCAAGCTCAAGTAGATTGCCCTCAAGCTAAGAAAACACTTGCTGGCAAGAATGGCTCCATAGTTGCTAAATTCATTGCATTTGTGCATAACACCATTCTCAACAAAAGTGGCAGAAAATAACAGTGAAAATCCACATTGTGGAAACATACTTGGCAATGAAAAGGAGTAAAATAAAGACAGATTGTAATTTAGAAAATTATTAAATTAGTATATTACAATAAGAAAGTGGAAAGGGGGCATTATATGGTTTTACATATATAAGTTGTACAGAGAAATATATCTGTAGAGGCTGATAGTTGTGTTTGACATGTGAGAGATGGGAGTGGAAATGTGCATAAAGATATGCTAGTGTAGTTGAATCTATCCTTCCATTGAATTGTGGTAAAGAATTCATAAATATGTATAGGTATAAAAAGTATGAAATTATTATACAAAGATTTAAAGAGACCATTACCAATTGATTTATTACAGAAATTAAATGTTAGTATTACATGAAAGAAGAAAAAATATTCACAATATAGACAGATATAGAACAAAAAACAATATGCAACTACTTCATGAATATATTATGAAAATATTTGAGAAACTCTGCCTATTACTTAGTTAATTCTTCAGGGAATTGAATACATGACTTTAACTCATTTTAGGCAAGTGTTCTGCCATTGAGATTACAACCTCAGCTCTGATATTATGTTTTGGGAAACGTCTTTTCAAAATGAGACTAGTAAAGAAAGTCTCTAAAGTTGATTAAAAATCAAAAATAAATATAGAGTTAACAAAATACTTTAAAGTATTATATTAAAGCCAAAAATATCTTTCCTCTGATCTCGGGAAGGAGGAGATGAAGTAAGAGGAGAAGACTGAAAAACATGGATAAATGGAAGGAACTGTGTAGAACCACCAAATTCTGTGTGAAACTTGAAAGAGAGATGATTCACAAGCCCAGCAGGAATAGTCAACGTTTACAGAATCCATGCAATGGCAGTTGTTTTGGAAGACAATGAATGGAATAGCCATTAAATGCCACCATGGAGAGATCTCTAAGATATATTGTGATGAAAAAAATTATGGTTATAGAACCACAATTCATATAAGGTGGATTAATACATAGGGTATCTAATATGAATTTCATTTGTGTTGAACTCCAGGATAAAAAAGTAAAACCAAACCAAACCAAAACAGTAACAGCAACAGCAACAACAACAATAGCAGCAGCAGCAGCAGCAACAACAACAAACCAAGCAAAACATGCTTACAGGCTATTGCAATAGTAAAGCTAATAGAAAGTAATGAAATGAATAATAAAAGTTTGTGTTTGGTGATGAAAGAAAAAAATCCGTCCATGTGGGTTGATTCATGTTGATTTAGAGAGCTGTAGGAAACTCTGTCCAAAGGATATCTGATAACTGGTGAGCACAGAACAAGCTACTTATATAAAAGACTACTCCACATCATTTTTTGTTCACCTTCGGTTTGTACCCTCTCTTATCTAAGAAACCCAAGGACTATCTAGAGTGTACTTTCTACCAGATCAAATTATTATCAACTATTTTTATACTTGTTTTTTCATTTGAAAAAAATTTTTTTTCTTCTAAACCCTATTAGAGAAATATTGCTCTTCATGCTAGGAACCTACATTGCTTAAGTTAGGTTCTTAATTCCTTTACTTTGATTAAAACCCTTTTTTATGTGTAGATTTTCACATTAAGAAATATTACATAGATGTAGGACTTCAAACAAAGTAAAGCTTCTGGGGTTTCATTACTTCTTAGCATGGGGCAGGGTAGGAAGTAACATAGCAGAAGTGGGAGGAGGGTGCTATGAGGTGGAAGCCAGATCTCTAAATAAGGAGGCTACAAAAGATGTGAGGAGATGTGCTGAGTAGCAATTTCCTTGTTTTTCTATTATTTAATCATTACATATTTATCTTTGAAAACTTTATACAGGAGATTTGCTTGTACATCATTTATATCTACCCTTTGCTCTCCAGCTCCTTCAGTGTTTCTCAGTCTCTCCCAAACTCATGGCCTCTTTAAAAAGCATCTTCAGTAACTCTTCCATATATCTATATACACAAGCAACATACTGAGTCAAATCAATGTGCATGTTGGCTAGTGTTATTTCAATTTGTCACAAGCTGCAGCCATTTTGAAAAATAGCACTTCAGTTGAAAAAACTTACCACTAGTGTTCCCTGTGGGAGAGCCTGTGGCATATTTTTTGAATTGAGGGTTGGTGTGAAGGGGCCAAGTTCACTGTGGGTGGTCCCAACTCTTGGATGGTGCTCCCGGGTGCTATATGAAATCAGGCTGAGCAGGCTATGAAGAGCAAGCAATCAAGCCACGCCAGTCCATATTTCTGTATCACTTCCTGCCTCCAGGTTCCTGCCCTGTTTGATTTCCTGCCATGCCTTTAGTGATGGATTATGATGTGGGAATAGAAATTGAAGTAAATCTTTTCTTCCACAGGTTCGTTTTCACCGTGATGTTCCACCACAGCAATAGAAACGTTTGGATGTTTAGGGCTGAACTCTTGGGAATGGATACCTAATTAGACATGTTGTCTCCAGAGAAAATTGATTCTTCATAGTGATTCAACTGGGGGAGGGGCATGACTTATAAGATTTCCCATCTATAGAGGGTTACCAGCACATGTTATACTCTCCTGTAATAGCAATGTTTTCATCAAAGTCACACATGTTAGTTTGATTGGAATCCCTAGCTTTCTGATTGATGTTATTGAAAGCATTTTGTGTTGTTGTTGTTGTTGTTGTTGTTGGATTAGCGATAGCAATGAAAAATTGTGAGACATAGAGTGTACACAGAGACATAAGCTCACTGCACACATACTGGAAACAGGTGCTTTCTGGATGGATCTTCTCCATCATTCACTTTATTGGTTTACTGATTACTCATCCAACTAATAACTCCATCTAAAATATTCTTTATTAGTAACTGCCTGATGTATCTTGAATTTTATCTTCAGATATTAAGTCTTAGATTATTCCATACATGGTTTAAGTAGTTATTTTGATTTTTCTATAAACAACACTTCATCCTGCCTAACTAAGTTAGTGGGTATATTTTCTCTTTTTTCTTTCAAACTTCTTGACTGTTACCCGGAAGACATTCTAAAGCATATATCCATGTTAGTGGTGAACACATGTTATAAAAAAAATTGCATATGTGGTTGGAACTGCATTCAACTTTCTCTTTATAAGGGACTGAATAAATCTGCAATAGAAATACAGACTGGTGGAGAAACTATAATAAAAATATGATATATTTTAAATACTTCAACCAGGTATGTATAAGTCTGAAATAAATGAGAACTAAGACAAATTCTGTTATTCACTGGTGTTTAAGTAGCCTATAAAATACTTAGATTGAAGTAAATACAAGATAGAAAGAGGAAGACTGGATGAGTGTCCTACAAAGATTGTAGCCCTGCTACAGTCATCTACTCTTAGCACTCTGGCTCTAGATCTTATAGAGAGTAGAAGAACAAAACATTGTTTAACCTCTGAACAAGGAGGTTTTAATGATTGACGAAAGCTCAATGGATGTGTGAGGTTTGATTCAATAGAAGATAATGGTTTCAGCTTAAACCTTTAAAATATGGATGGTAACCAGATGTTTTGTCAGGAGTCCTGGTAGAACACATGGATGTTATTTGCATTTTGGGGGAGAAGGGATGGGACATTTGCCTTTCCTGTAGTTCTGCTCATTAAATAAGAAAGACCATAGATACTCCAGTTGGACTGATTGCTTTATGAGAGTAAAGTGATAATGAATTTAATTAATAATTTAGGCTCAAGATTTATACCTGGAAACCGCATTCAAAATTAACACTCTAGATCTTGTTAATAATAATTACTCAATTTTCTTTATATATATCTCCAAGGCAATGCACTTTGGCATTCCTCCAAGTAAAAGAATCTTTTTCCTAAATCACAGTGGAAGTTCATAGTCATTCTTTGAAAACTAGCCTTGTGACAACCAGCAAACCATTTTAGAGGCTTTAAACCAATTAAACATTTATTTTTATAAGCTTTTTATATATGTACACTTAATGGTGTTTTATGGCTAATTACTATAATTGCCTTGAATATCTGTCTAAAGTATATGAATCAGGAAGGTAACAATTCCATTTTACGAATTGTCTTTTAAAAAACAATGTTAAAACTATTTCACACTATTAACATGTGATCTTGAAAAGATTGAATTTTATGTTATGTCTAAAGCGCATTGATATTTTTCTGATCAAAAGATTGTAGCATATAAGAAAGTAAAAATTTTAAAAAAATTGATTTCAAGTTTTGACTCTGCAATTGATTGCTAGTTACTGAACTTATTCCGCAATATAGTCTACAGAGGTGTTAGTTTCCAAAGATATAAAAGGAAGAACATAGGCTTTCCTTCTCTGCACACTGTACATAGAGGGACTGGTACTGGGCCAGGACATTGGTATTAAGTACAATGGCACATTTAATACTTGTGTAAATGTAGTCGTTCCTGTGTTAAGTACATAAATAAAGGCAATAATCAAACAATCTTAAATACAATTAAGTTTGTCACTCTGTAAAGATGAATGGAAACCTTGAAAAGAAAAGCAACAGAAAAGCAATAAACCTAAAATGTTTATCCTGGTAACTTTTCATAATTTTCATAACATAATTTCTCTAGACTTTGATTAAATTTTAATTTACTGCTTATGAAACAAGAATAATAATATAAACTTCATGATTAGCATATAAAGATACAATTCTAACTTTCATGCATTTGTCTCTGCCTGGATTAGAAATTGTTGAACTAAACATTTTCAAATTATAAATGATCAATATCACTATTCAGGGCATTTTAAAAAATTGTTTTATTTATTTACATTCCAAATATTGCCCCGCCCTTTCCAGTCCCCACTCCACCAGTAGTTCTCCTTTTGCATCTAAAGGGGTGCCCTCTTACCTACTCTACTCCCCCACCTCACCCTCCACCCGCTTACCACCACCTCCACCCCCCTTATCCACCAATCCCACCTCACCCCCTCTCACATCCCCCTTCCCTGGGGCATCAAGTCTCTTCAAGATTAGGCCCATCTTCTCCCAGAGGGTCCAGACAAGGCAGTCCTCTGCTACATATGTGCTAGGACCACAGACCTCTTCAGGTATGCTCTTTGGTTGGTGGCTTAGTCTATGGGAGCTCTTAGGAGTCTGGATTAGTTGAAACTGTTGCCCTTCCTATGGCATTGCCATCCCCTTCTGCTCCTTCAATCCTTCCTCTAAAACTCTCCCACAGGGCTCCTGACCTCAGTCCACTGCTTGGCAGTGAGTATCTGCATTTGTCTTCATCAGATACAGGTAGAGTTTCTTAGACGACGTCCATGCTAGGCTCCTGCTAGGCTAGAGGCAAGCACAACATGGCATCAATAACAGTGTCAGGGTTTGGTGCCCGCCCATAGGATGGATCCAAATATGGGCCTATCATTGGATGGCTTATCCCTCAATCATTTATCCATTTGTGTACCTTTATTTCTTTTACACAGGAAAAATTATATGTCAAAAATTTTGAAGATAGATTGGTGGCCCCATCCCTCCACTGGGGATCCTGTATATCTACAAGAGGTGGTCTCTTCAGGTTACATCTTACCACTGTTCGGCGTTTTGGCTAAGGTCATCAGTATTTTTAAATGTGAAATATTTGATGTCTCTCTATGTTGTCCAACGTGTTTTTGACTTCCATTAATTTTTCCCAGAATTTTTATCCCTAATTTTGATTTTATGTTTCTTGGATAAACTCCTGGGCAGTTCAGCGAGATTCTAAAATATCTCCCCATTTCAGTAGCAGTTATTTGTCTTCTGAGCCACTTGAGGCTGTTTGTGTTATTTCTTTCTTATTGTTCTGAAGGTGTCCTGTAGCTTTGCCTTGATTTAGATTCCTATTGAAGGATTATTTCCTCAAATGTTTTTTGACTTTATATTTCCCTGAAACTTATCACTTATGAATTCTTATAGATGTGCTTGAAAAATTACTGTAAAAAAGTCTTACTAAGTAGTCCAGGCTATCCTTGATCATGGTGGTGGCAGTATTCCTGTGTCAACTTATTTAAGCAACCTTGGTTTCTATTCTTTGTCTTCCATTAATTTAAAACTATAATATATGACTATAATTTTTTTAGTATGAATCCTTGAGATAGTATCTTGTTTAAATATTATAGAAAAATGATTTTGGCAGTTTTCATATAATATCCTGTTATATATCATACATCTGGTAAGTCTCATGTTCAAATGACATTGTTGAATACCAACATTTTTTGAAGCTTAGTTTTTATATAGTCTTTTGCTTGTCATTTGTACTTGGAAAATGGGAATTCGCTCAACCACCACTGTACTTCCCAGCTGACTTTCTCTCATGCTTTCTCTACTAGACTTTTATGATATAGAACCTCAGAAATCAAGAAAAAGGTAAATCTTTAGTCTGTTTGGCTTGATAGAAAGACAAGTAAGCTTTCCCGAGTTTGGTAAATTCTCTTTCTTCTTTTTTTTTCTCTCTTTTTAAAAAGGTTTTCTGCACGAATTTTAATGGATAATTCCTTTTCTTTTCTGTTTATTTTTACCTAGATTTGTTTTTATTTATTTATTTTTGCACTCCAGATTTTATTCCCCTCCCTGTCCATCCCCTGAGAGTTCCACCTACATCCCATACTACGTCCCCCCACAAACTGCTCTACCTCTCTCCCAAAAGGATGTTCACACCCTTCCCACCATACAAGACCTATAAACTTCCTGGGTCCTCCATTCTCTTGAGGGTTAGGTGCATCTTCTCTGATTGAACCCAGACCCAGGAGTCCTCTGCTGTTCATGTGTTAGGGGCCTCGTCTCAGCTCATGTATGCTGCCTGGTTGGTGATCCAACATCTAAGAGATCTCAAGGATCCAGGTTAATTGAGACTGCTAGTCTTCCAACCGTGTTGCCCTCCTCCTTAGCTTCCTCCAGCTTTTTCCTAAATCAACCAGAGGGGTCAGCATCTTCTGTTCATTAGTTGGGTGCACATATCTGCATCTAACTCTTTCAGCTGTTTTTTGGGTCTTTTGGAGAGCAGTCATGGTAGGAACCGTTTTATGAATTCCTCATAGCATCAATAATGCTGTCAGGACTTGGGGACACCCTGAGCTGGAACTCACTTTGGACCTGTTGCTGAACCTCTTTTCCTCAGGCTCTTCTCCATTTCCATCTCTGCATTTCTTTCAGACAGCAAGAATTATGGGCCAGAGTTTTGGTTGTGGGATAGCAAACCCATCCCTCATTTGATGCCCTGTCTTTCTGCTGGAGATGGATTCAATAAGTTCCTTCTCACCACTATAGGGCCTTTTATCTAACCTCCTTCACCCCTTTGAGTCCTCAGAGTTTCTCACTTCCCAGGTCTCTGGTACATTCTAGACAGTCCTCCCAAACTCCTTCCTTTCTGCTGGCCCTCAGGACTTCAGTCCTTTCCCCCAATCAATAACAGATCATGTTACTCTCTCTCCCCACACTCATCCCCTTTTCTCCCCTGTCCCTCCCTCTCTCCTCAATTGTGGTTGCTTTCTGCTCCCTCCCAAGTGGAACTGAGGTGTTCTCACTTGGGCCCTCAGCTTGTTGAACTTCTTGTGTTCTGTGGATTGTCTTGGATATACTGTACTTTTTCTTTTTGCTAATATCTACTTATTAGTGAGAACATACCGTGCACGTCCTTTTGGGTCTGAGTTACCTCATTCAGCATGACATTTTCTAGTTTCATCCATTTGCCTGCAAAACTCAGGATGTCCTTGTTCTTAATAGCTGAGTAGTATTCCATTGTGTAAATGAGCCACATTTTCTGAATCCATTCTTCTGTCCTGAGACATTGGGTGTTTTTCAGCTTCTGGCTCTCACAAAGAAGGCTGCTATGAACATAGTAGAACATGTGCCCCTGTGGTATGGTGGGACATCTTTTGGGTATATTCCGAAGAGTGTGGAATTTCTGAGTCTTTAGGTAGGTCTCTTTCCAATTTTCAGAGGAAACTCCAAATTGATTTCTAGCATGGTTGTACCAGTTTGCAAACCTACCAGCAATGGAGGAATGTTCCTCTTTCTCTACTTCCTTGCCAACATGTGTTGTTGCCTGAGATTTTGATCTTAGCCATTCTGAATGGTATAAGGTGGAATCTCAGAATAGCAAAAACAATTCTTAACAGTAAAACAACAGATGAGGGAATCACCATCCCTGACCTCAAGCTCCACTACAGAGCAATAGTGATCAAAAGTTCATGGTATTAAAATAGAGACAGACAGGTTGATCGATGGAATAGAATTGAAGACCTAGAAATAAAACCACACACTTATCCATACTTGATATTTGAAAAAGAAGCCAAAACTATACAATGGAAAAAAGAAAGCATCTTCAATAAATGGTGCTTGTTGAACTGGATGTCTCTATATAGGAAAATGAAAATAGACCCATATTTGTCACCATGCACAAAATTCAAGTCCAAGTCGATCAAGAACCTCAATATAAAATCACAGACACTGAGTGTAATAGAAGAAAAAGTGGGAAAGAGCCTTGAATTCATTGGCAAGGCAAAATTTCCTAAACAGAACTTGATGACTGCCACTTTAAGGTCAAGAGTTGATAATTGGGATCTCATGAAACTAGAAAGATTCTGTAAGCCAAAGGACATAGTCAATAAGACTAATCAGCATCTTACATATTGGGAAAAACTTTTCCTAACCCCACATCTGATAGAGAGTGAAAATCCAAAATATATAAAGAACTCAAGAAGATTACCACAAGAAAAACAAACAACCCAATCAAAAAATGAGGTATAGAACTAAACTGAAAATTCACAATAGAGGAATTTCAAATGGCTTGGAAGCATCTAAAGAAATGTTCAAAGTCCATAGTGATCAGAGAGATGAGAATCAAAATGACCCTGAGAGGCCACCTTACACCAGTCTCAGTCTAATATGATACTTTGTGTTATCTCAGTGTGGATTAGTATACATGAATGACATCACACTTAGTATAATTGGACTTCATGAAGGTCTGTGTGCAGTGAGGCCATGTGACTTATTCTAACTAATTAATTGTGAATTGACTAGCATTTAATGATAGGTCTCAACGATCTTCCTTTTTCTCCTAATAGTGCATTCAGTGACTTTCACAGTGATGGCCATTCCTTAGCGTGAGCCAATGACCTTTCAATGAGAAGAGGATGCTATGACTTACACTATCCTAAAAATTCAAGTTGCATGAGTAAAAAAAAGTAATAATCTTTATGATTTGAAATAGTGATGAAATAATTATTTGTTATTTACATAATACAAGCCATTGAAGCAGAAAGAATCATGCACTTCTCAGATGACTTTATTGGAACTTTTAGCCACATTTCACTGGTCTTAGAAACATTTTTTTCCTGGATACTCACATAACATTTGTCCTTTAGTCCCTGCAAATCTGGAAATCTATCTCATCTATTGCTATTACTTCATTCCTCTGAACATTTTTCTTGAATGGAAGTTGAATCATCTCCCAGAAAGCTCGTTCTTTTAAAATTATTACCTTCTTTGGTTTTTTAGAAATGTTTGCAGAATTTGGCTTCTTCTAGGGACTATTTATCCAGCACATCTTTTGGCATTGATATTTCAAGACTACGCACATCTTTTTTAACACAACTCATAAGTGCCTTAAAAATTCTGGTTGGCATGAAAATATTGCTAGCAATCCTCCAGAACTCTCTACTAGAATGGTTTCAGAAAAGAATATTTCTTACATATCTTAGACATTAATTGTTGTATTTCTCAGGAAATTGCAAGGGGTCTAAAAGCTTTTGTACTTGAGGTGAGACTATGACAATGGTGGGCTTTATAACACAAGCAGAACCTTCCAACGCATAATACCTTTGACACTTATTTCAAATGCCTCTGCCTTATAAAACTGGACTTGAGCATCATTCACAAATTCTGTGTAAATTACCTAGAATGTTCATTATTATATATGACACCTTTTGGTCTTTGACTATAAATGTAAAAAGACCCTATGGAGTGAAAGATCTCATTTTAACATTATATGTAAGGTATGGTAGGTTCTATTCCAGGTTATTTGAATGTAATGTACTCCATTCTGTGTTTTCAGTACATTCATAAAATAAATTAAAAATATGCTTTCCTAAAATTGCAATCCCAGTTTCTCTGAGAAAAGGTTGGAAGATTTATTTGAAACTCCAGCCCAGTATTATGTTTGCTGAAATCAATATGATCTACACATAACTGGTGTAAATTCACTCACAGCTTATTTAAAGCTTTTTGGGATATTTCTGCTGTTGCAAAGTCGGATTAACTAATACAAATTTACAAATGTATTTGTTCTTTCAGTGTTCAGAAAATTGATGCTAAAACAGTCGTGGGTAGTCTGCATGGTCATTCTAGTTTTATTCTCTTACTTCAACAGATAGTGACTCAGTTCAGACTTATCAGCACAGGGTAAGTAAGGTAACACATGCTGCCTTATGAGGAAAAAGCAGAGGTGATCTATTAAAGCATATTGCTAATGATAGATTAACAACTTTAGCCTGTGTTCACTAGAGAAATTTAAACATAAAACTCTGGGTATGTTATATGTCATGTTATAACATTAAGTAATTTGAAACTTCAAATCTTTCTAGTATGCTGAAGTACCATTTTAACATTCTAAATATCACTTTCATATTAGAAGTAGGTGTACTGTTTTGTCTGTCTTATAACTTACGGTCTTTCATGTGACTAGCATGATCAAAACAATCTGAACAAAAGTACATTATTCTATGCAGATGCATTTGAATCAACCTTTTGTGATTGGATTATGATCTGTTTTATGATTGATTAATTTTGACACTATATGTTTCTGATTGGATTAGATAGAAAAATTGTGTAACATTTTTGTAATCAAGTATATTATGTGGCTGATAATTATGTAAAATTATGTATTGTTCCCTCTTTATATATTTTAGCCACTGAAACTTCATGTTTAGTAGCATCCATTTTAATCTGGATTGTCCATAGTAATGCTTATGCATTATATATATACATATATATATGACTTTACATTGTATATATGTAAACTATATACAATTTACATTGTACAAACTATATACTATTTACATTGTATATATATGACTATACATTATATATGACATTACATACACACACACACACACACACACACACACACATATATATATATATATATATATATATATATATGACTTGATAGGAGACTTGAACATTACCATCACATGGTTTAGGAATGATTCACATGATTCTACTATCTACATTTGGGGGTTCCTTGTCAAATATGCAAAGCAGAGAACAATATTATCCTTGTCTTATATATTAGGATGCTAACATTCCCAGATATGGCACCTAAGCTCATAGCCAGGGCTACAAGCTTAGACCCTCAGTGAGGTTACTCAATCATAGAAAAACACTCTTGGTATGCACTTATTGATAAGTGGTTATTAGCCAAAAAGCTCAAATTACCCATGATGCAATCCACAGACTACAGGAAGCTCAAGAAGAAGGATGACCAAAATACAGATGCTCCCACTCCTTCTTAAAAGGGGGAAAATAACCATAGGAGGGGATATTGAAGCAAAGTTTAGAGTAGCGACTGAAGGAATGGCCATTCAGAGTCTGACCCACATGTGGCCCAAAACTGGATAAGATTGATGAAGATATAAAATGCATGCTGAAAAGGACTGGATATAGATCTCTCCTGAGAGACACATCCAGAGTATTTCCAATACAGAAGTCAATACTAGCAGCAAACCACTGAACTGAGAATAGGATCCCCTTTGGGGGAATTAGAGAAGTATTGAAAGAGCTGAAGGAGCTTGCAACCCCATAAGAACAACAATGCCAACCAACTAGAGCTTCCAGGGATTAAACCACTACCAACTATACATGGACTGACCCAGGGCTCCAACTACATATGTAGCAGAGAATAGCCTTGTTGGGGCATCAGGGGAAGGGGAAGCCATTTGTCCTGCCAAGGTTGGACCCCTAGTGCAGCGGAATATGGGGGGGGGCAATGCCCATTTAGGAGAGGAGGGGGAGGGGGAGGGGAGGGAATGGGGGCTTATGAACAGGAAATCAGGAAGGGGAATAACGTTTGAAATGTAAGTAAAGAAATATATCTAATAAAACATTAAAAAACAAAACAAAACAAAAAAGCCCCAAACCACCGCCACCAACAAAAAAGAAAACAAAAATGCACATGCTGTATATCTGACAAGTCATCAATTATAAGGAGAACGAGGAGACTTAGACTCTGTAATAAAACTCAAATAATCTGCTTGCAAAGGGAATTAAAGACACAACAAGTTACTTTACTACAGGATATATTGAGAGCAGAAAACATATAAAAGTATTTTCAACCTCATTATCCTTAAGAGAGCTACAAATTAAAAATGAAAATGAGATAATCATACACACTGAGCAGAATGCTTTAAAACAACATAAAATGTTGGCATAGAAACAGAAAAAATAGATAATTCACATACTGCTGGTTTGAATTTTAAAACTAAAGTAACTTTATAGAACTGTTTGTCAGACTCTTTTCTTTTTCATCTGTGTGTGAGGGAACAAACCCAAGGGGATATACATGCCAAATAACTGACCTACTATTGGTGCACATACATAGACTTGATCTGGCAATTTCTTATAAAACAAAATATGTCTTTAATATATAGCCCATGCATTCTTGGGCAGTATTTACAATTGAGCAATAATTTACATGAACACAAAGTCATATGTGTATATTTATAGAATATTGTTTACATAATGTCCCCTGAGCAATCATATGTTATTAAATGGGTGGTCAGTTGAACAAATTGTGGTATCTATTCCATAGAATAATCTCATCTCTAAAAGGAAATAAAGAAAGTACCTATCAACATCAGTAACAACTTAGATAAATCTTGAGGGAATTTAACTGAACAAAATTATCCAATCTAAAAGCCATTTGCAGTGTTCAGGTTCATTTATTTAATGCTGCTCTAAAGGACAAAATTACCAACATGGAAAGCAGCATAGTATTTGACAGGATTTTGAAATATAGATGATAGGTAGGTCATAAAAAGGCAACACATATTCTCCATGTTGTACTAGTTATTTTTCTGTCACTGTCATAAAATACAGTGAACAAAAGCAACTTACAGAGAAAAGGGTTTATTTTAAGAAGGGGACAGCTCATTCATGCAGAAAATTGAAAGCAGCCATCATTAAAGGCATGTAGGCTATTTGACCATAGTTTCATTTATAATAGGAAACAGGGTGAGAACAGAAAGTGGGCCAAGGCTATTGAACTCTCATTGTCAATATTCTGTGATGTACTTTACTTTAATGAGGCTGAATATCTTAAAGTTTCCATACAGTCCAAATCCACTAACTGAAGATCAAGTTCCACCAACTAAAGATCAAATATTCATATGGCATGAGCCTTTCTTGGAGAGTTTTCATTCAACCTGCTACACATTTGATGTTAACATTAAGTGGTTCATAGTGGTATTAAAGTAGGGTTCAAGAACCTATGCTGAGGGATTGTTTTATGGAATATTAACATTGAAGAAAACTTGGAATTGCTTGGAAAAGATTTGTGATGGATGATCAAGAGCACCTGGAACCTTCTAATTATTGTTACAGAATAGTTTCAGGACTCCTTGTCACTCAATAACCAGAGCAGACTTACTGCCACAGAAATAGACATTCAATTAAATAATTCTGTTTATATTTTCTATTTTTTTACTATAGTTTTGCTTTTATAATTAGAATTTATAATTTCAAAACAATGTTGAACTTTGGTTATCAGTTAGAGACTTCAATGTGTAATGACACATGAAGACTTATGAATAATTATTTTTCTGATGCCAATTTTTTTAAAATTTAACTTTTTTGAGTAACAGATGAAGAAGAAACAATACTGGGTTAAGTAATTTCTTACTCCACATAAGTCTTACATATCTTTCCTAGTGGTAACTAATTAATTATTCTTACATGTTCCAGATGTTTGAAAGTATAAGAGGTCACATAGTTCTATACGTGAGCATGAAGACAGTGCTAATCAAAATATTTGGAAATATTATGTCTGAACAGAATGTGTAGAAATATCTTTGTCACTATTTTCTTACCAGTGCAGAACAAGCATTTTCATTGTGGTAGATAAAGCAAATAACTGGAAAATTATTTAAAAAATTTCGAGAAGAACATGTGTTGAATTTATAGATAAATATAAGAATATTTTCTAAATGGGACTTGAGGATATAAGAATTCATGGGATAGAGATTCTTAAATCAACTCCCAAGGAGAGTTGGGAAGAATGTATCAGTGTACTCAAACTAAAAAAACTAAAAAAGAATCCCTTTCTTTAAGTGGTTCCAGGGGAGAGAAGAGTCAATACAGCAATATAAATCTATGTGGCTCATGCTAAACAGAGACATAAAGGATTATACAGTCACAGGCACACAGCATTGTCCCCAGCCAGAATATAAGCTCATTATATTTGAGTAAAAAATACTGCAAAACCAACACATGGGACAGTGAAGTGGAGGGTGCCAGACCTTGGAAGAAACCATCCCAAGATGATAATGAAGGCTAGAGAGAAAATAGTATATTCATGTCAATACTGAGTGTGAGGAATTAAGAGGGCACGGATAGCATGCTAAGTATGTTACAAGGATGTGAACTGGCTTATTAGAACCCAAGAAGTTAATGTAAAGGCTGAATTCAGTGTTACTCAAAGCATCTTAAGTCAGAAAATATTTGGACCTAAATAAAAGTAGTGGTTATAGAATGAGTTGGGTACACATTAATAATGTGTTAGGATGTGAATAATGAGGACAAGGAGTAGACACAAGAATGACTTAATTCTGATATGACTTCATAATTAAACTCAGTAGACTGAGACGAATGTATTTATTTTTACTTGATTATTACAAGGCTCTCTTAAATGATATCATTTTTGAACTGCTTACTTGCTGACTCCAAGACTAAGTTAATGGGAGTTGAATATTTCTAATGGTGAGACATGTATGGAGTCTTTCTTTTTCTCTATCCAAAAAATAATGAGTTTTATAAATTAATACATTTTATATTAGTATTTAAACTCAAGTAGAATTGTTTTGCTTGTCAAATTCCTTAATTTTTGTTGTATAACTTTTCCTGTGGAGATGTGGAAAAAGGGAAGAAAAATCTATGCACTCCAGATAGAACACCAAAATTAGAACAATGAAATAATTTCACTGAAATGTTGTCTGTGAGACTGTGTGTTTATTGTATTACTTACAGAAGCATGTAAGACTCAAAGGCAAGTGTATCACCAAAAAAAGTTCACTTCAGCATGGGTAACGACCAATAAAAGCTGTTTCCCCACATTTCTCCACAAGACATGTGGGTAGTTTGACTGACTGAAAAATATTTTTCCCCCAACAACTGTTACTAAAACCCTTATGCAAGTGGCACCATGTGACACTTGGTGCCTCAGGAACTCCTGAGATTTATTTTTACTTTTCTTTACTTCCTGAGTTTCATATATTTCCTGAGCCTTAGTGAGTTTCCCTCTTGCTTATAGAAAGGAATGTTGCAATTTGCTGAAAATCACTATAAAACATGCATGTGAGGCCTTGTCAGACTCAGGAAAATATGCTTTTTTTTAAAAACAGATAATAGAAAGTGACTGTCTGTGGGAGAACATGAAGATTAGATACCTTTTCTAAGTTATCTCAAATCTTTTAATGGAGTACCTTAGAGTTTGGTAACATGACTATATTTAAGCCTACATTTCCTCCCAGTGTGAACATCCTTTGTCAAATGAAGAAATATATAACCATGGAAGAGGAGGGTTGTATCTGAGGAGGATCTATGAGGTACAGAAGTCAAAGTATTATAAAATACAAACATTTTGCTGGAGCTTAATTGAACTGATAATATTCAGAGAAGAGAGAACACTTATGAGCTCTTTTATTAACAGAATATTGTTATTTCCCAGGAATGTGATAAAATGTTAATGAATTTTATAATGAAAATCCTCCTTTCTGTGTATATAAAGAGATCAGAGTGTTTTGCTCTATTTTTTTTCCAGTATGTCTTGAGCCAATATGGTTTCCAAAGAAGTCTCCATTTTAATAACTGAGATTAAAAGTAAAAAGAGTAGTAAAATATAGATTCAGGATTATGTTTCAAATCGCCTTTTTAGCTGTGCCCGGCAGCACAGGTCTGCACTAACAACTACTTATGAGGCTGAGAAAGGAATATGTAAGGGTCAAGGCTACCCTGGATAACCTAATGGGAGCAAGTCTACAAAAATCATAAATGTTAAATGTGGACCAGGACTAGCTCAGTGGGAGAGTGCTTCTTAGCATGGTGAGACTTCACACACTAAGTTGTAATCCCAGCAATGAAAAAGCACCTCATTCATTTTTCAGAATGGAAGTATACAAGTAGACTAATAAAAAGCGATTTTGCCAGATATTTTCAAGTGTCTTTGCATAATCAGTAATAGGGTGTCATACTCTTTAGGAACTATAGAATTGATTTAACAAAAAGATAAATTAATACAAATAAAACAAAGCATAAATTAATTAATCAAAATATGACTTTCTACTTTAACTCATTAAACCAATGCCTTTTATTGTAGAAATTTTATTAAAAATTAATTTGAGGGGACTGTTAGAAATATTAATAGTACATTTCAGAATATTGGTCCTGTGATTAGGAAGAGATTGAAAAACTGCAGGTAACTTCATTTTGGTCAGCTCTATTAATAATTGGATCAGCTGATTAATAACCTATCTGATAACCATATCAATATTGTTACTACTTTAGCGATGCGTTAAGATTAACTGGAGATAATATAATGCAGAGTTTAAAGATGAACTCAGAAGGAGGAGTCTCCATAGAAAGCATAGGGGCCAGTATTCACTAAAGTTTTCACAAAGCAATTATAGATCGGTGTTCTTTATTGCTATATAATATTACTCATAGTTTTATCCTGGGAATCTAAGACAAGTTGGGATACTTAATGTTAAAGTTGTCCTTAATAGAATAGGAACCCCAGAAGTATATATCTGTAGCCTCGACCAACATGCTATTAGCAGCATAGAGAAGCCAGACCATGAAGCATGGGGAAGTTTTAAGTCTGTTCAGATGGAAAACACATTCAAAAGTAATGGTGATAGTAAGATTCAGCTTAACAAAATCAAGCTTCAAGTGAACAGGAATGTTCATTTAAAGTCTTTTTCAACAGAAAAACAACTCTGCTATAAATCAGAACATCAGCAAAGGCCTGTCTAATAATAAAGCCATACAAGCCAGCCCTCGTGGCAGAGACTTGTAATCTCAGAGAGGAGGATTACAAATTCAAATTACATGTTAAAGGCTGACTCCAAAACCAGATTGGCCAACTTAAAAAGATCCCGCCCCCAAATGAAAATAAGAGGCTGGACATCTAGGACAATTGCAGACAGTTTGGTTACCATACAAAAGACTCTGGGCCCAATACCGAGTGTTCATCCCCAAAACAAAGAAAAGATAAATGTAACAATATAATTTCAAATCTACACATACGTGATGACTAAAATAAAACGATTAAAAAAAAATGCAGCCCATGTTCCCATTTCTTAGTTGTAAATAAAATAGAATGGTGTGATGGGGCTTGTATTTAGTGTTAGAAACTTAGTTTCAGAGTCATCTTACATATGCCAGAACAACGGTTGATGAGGCAATCAGAAACATATAACATTCTGAATGCTCTCAAGGAAATATGTTAATTTGTGTATTTCATTTTGACTGGAGTATTGTCAGTATTGCTTAAATTATATTATGTTTGGACTGCTTTCTTTTTGACTCCAAGACTGGGCTAATTGGATTTGAATGTCTCCAGTGATAGTCCATGTAAGGAATTCCTCTTACTCTAAGGAATAATGCAAGGCATACATTAATATCTATAACATTGTAGAATTATTTTGTTTGTCAGATTCATGTAAAAAGTTAAAATTAAATATTAAAGTTACCCTATGTCTGGGAAAATTAATAGAACTTGTATAATTTATCTTTAATATAAAATTTTAGCGTTACTTTCAATAAAAGATGATTAAGCTCTCTGAGTAGTCTTACAAATAAGTTAATTTCTATGTATATTCCAAATTTAAAGACTATTAAAATAAGGATGCTGACCTATTGGTCGTTTAGCACATAGTTCGAGTGCTAGTAATTTTAAATTATTATATTTCATAATAAGTATGGGAATGATGAATATTAATTAGAAAGAAAACTGCAGCTTTTCAAGTTATAGTAACCTAGTTGTTTATCCTCCACCAATAATACTTTCGGTTTTGTGTTTGCATTACCTAAGATTAGCCCAGGAATGCATAATTACTGTGTTGCCATTTTTCTCTGTCAATTTATCAGACAGTACCTCCCAGTCATTTCAATTACATGAGCCAAAAACATCATTTCCAGAAATTCTTGAAAATAAATACATAAATAATACTACTGCTAATATCTTCAAACAAGTGAGCTCTTTTATTTTTTGAATGGAAAACTGTTTTGGGGATTCACTTGGTTCATTTAATTGGCATGTAATCCAGTAGAAATAATACAAGCAAGTTTACTAAAATGTTGTTTTAATGAGCTTTTCAGCAAATAAAATATGTTTAATTATTATAATTGTATATTTTGTATATTTTAGTTCACTTAGATAAGCCATCTGTCTGATGACTTTTTAATCTGTTGCTTGTGGTAACAATTTCTAGATTATGACATTGTTTTGACTGCTCTTTAACAAAGAAAAAAAGATTTTCGAGGATACAGTTCTAATGTACTACTGAAATATAAGGATCAGGATACAATATATTTCCAAAGTTTGAAATGTGTAATTTTTAATTACAGATGACATGTGCTTTGTAGATATACACATATGCAAATACACAGAGAATTTGACAAATCTTAAGCTTTTCACTTCTATAGAAAATAAATTGAAGTATTTTCCAGCTCACACTTGAAGTGGGTTTGGCCTAATGATGCCTGTGTTTTACTATTAATTTTGGTCCCCAAAACTACTTACAGGAGTGAGTGCAGTTAAGACCATGAAAAACCTTGTCCCCAGTAGGCTCAGATTGTTAAAGTGCCAGCAGCCAATGGCTGGGAAGGATGGACATAGGCAGGACTTCTAGTATTCTTGGGCTTGGGAGAGAGAAGGAAAGGAAAAAGCAGAATCACCATAACAGGGGCATAAGAAGGAACAGCCATGTAAGAATTTGGGTAAGTGACTCTGGTTGCCACTTCCCCAATTGGGTCTGAAGTAGCAGAGATGAAATACAGATTTTGAAATCCCAAGAAAATTATTCACAACACTAAAATAACTTCTGGGGGAATCACAGTCCCTCACCTCAAGCTGTATTACAGAGAAATTGTGATAAAACTGCATGGTACTGGTTCAGAGACAGGCAGGTAAATAAATGGAATAGAATTGAAGACCAAGAAATGAACCCACACACCTATGGTCATATGATCTTTGACAAAGGAGCCTAACCATCCAGTGGAAAGACAGCATTGTCAACAAATGGTCCTGGTTCAACTGGCAGTCAGCATGTAGAGGAATGCACATTGACCCATTCTTATATCTTGTACAAAGTTCAAGTCCAAGTGGTTTAAGAACCTCCACATAAAACCAGATAAGATGAATCTAATACAAGAGAAAGTGGGAAAGAACCTTGAAGACATCGGCACAAGGACAAATGTCCTGAACAGAACACCAATGGCTTATGCGCTAAGATCAACAATAGATAAATGAAATGTCATAAAATTGCAAAGCTTCTGTAAAAAAAAGGACACTGGTAATAGGACAAAATGGCAACCAACAGAATAGGAAAAGATCTTTTCCAATTCTACATTTAATTGAGGGCTAGTTCCAATACATACAAAGAACTCAAGAAGATAGACACCAGAGTCAAATAACCATATTAAAAATGGGGTACAGAGGTAAACAAATAATTCTCAGCTGAGGAATATCAAATGGCTGAGAAACACCTCAAGAAATGTTCAACATCCTTCCTCATCAGGGAAATGCAAATCAAAATTCCACCTCACACTAGTCAGAATGACTAAAATCAGAAACTCAGGTGACAGCAGATGCTGGTGAGGATGTAGAGAAAGAGGAACACTCTTTCATTGTTGGTAGGATTGCAAACTGGTGCAACCACTCTGGAAATCAGTCTGGTAGCTCCTCAGAAAATTAAACATAGTTCTACCTGAGGACACAGCTAAACCACTACTGGGCATATACCTAAAAGTTGCTCCAACATACAAGGACAAATACTCCATTATGTTCATAGCAGCCATATTTATTAGAGCAAAAAGCTGGAAAGAACCCAGATGCCCTTCAACAGAGTAATGGATACAGAAAATGTGGTACATTTACACAATGGAGTACTACACAGCTATTAAAAGCAATGACTCCATGAAATTTTTAGGCAAATGGATATAACTAGAAAATATCTTGAGTGAGGTAATCCAGTCACAAAAAAATCATACATGATACGTACTCACTGATAAGTAGATAATAGCCCAAAGCTTGGAATACCCAAGATACAAGAATGATTAAAGTGTGGATGCTTCAGTACTTCTCAGAAAGGGGAACAACATACTCACAGGAGGAAATATGGAGACAAATTGTGAAGCAGAGCCTAAAGGAAAGACCATTCAGAGACTGCCCCACTTGGGGATCTTTCCTTTATACACACACCAAATCCAGACACTGTTGTGGATGCCTAGAAGTGCTTGCTGACAGGAGCCTGATATAGCTGTCTTCTGAGAGGCTCTATCAGAGCCTGAACAATAGAGAGGCAGATGCTCACAGCCAATCATTGGACTGAGCACACGGTGCCCAATGGAGGAGTTAGAAAAAGGAAGTAGCTAAAGGGCTTTGCGATACCATAGGAAGAACAACAATATCAACTAGCCAGAGTCCCTAGAAATCCCAGGGACTAATCCACCAACCAAAGAGGGAACCATGGCTCCAGTAGCATATGTAGCAGAGAATAGCCTTGTTGGGTATCAACAGGAGGAGAGGTCCTTGATCCTGTGAAAGCTCAATGCCCCAGTGTAGGGGAATGTCAGGGTAGGGAGTCAGGAATGGGTTAGTGGGTAGAGGAATAATCTCATAGAAGCAGGGATATGGACGATAGGATAGAGGCTTTCCAGAGGGGGAACCTGGAAAGAGGATAACATTTGAAATGTCAATAAATAAAATAACAAATTTAAAAAAAGATGTCAACTCTTAAATACCATAGGGGAGTGTTTGCTTACTGTTGGAAGGATTAGAACGACCCACCCTTTGAGCTAGTCAAGGCATATTAAAGTTAAAGTGTGTGTGTGTGCGTGTGTGTGTGTGTGTGTGTGTGTGTGTGTGTGTGTGTGTGTGTGTGTTTTATAGTCCAGTTATTTCTTGGGCCGGTGTGCAGCATTTGTGACCCATCAGAAGAACAGAGCGAGTTAATTTACTATAGCTACAAAAGTTCATCAATCATGACTGAAAGTTTTATTTTGTTTTTGTTTGTGGAAATGTTGATAAAACCTAAAGAGATTTATTTATATTTTGTTCTTTTTTTTTTTTTTGGAGTGTTCAGATACCTTAGTGAACAGGGCACAAATTGGAGGAAAATGTATTAACAAGAGTGAATAACCAGAAGTCTGATTTCTAGAGGACTCTTAAAGTGGTTAAAACACAAAAACATAGAATGTCAAAGAGGTGTATTATATTTTATTTATTTTTTTTCATTTATTTATTAATTTTTACTTATTCACTTTATATCCTACTCACTGTCCCCTTCCCGGTCAGGTTACCTCTTCCAATAATCTTTCATGCTACCCCTTCTCCTCTGAGCAGGCACTTGAGGTATCTACTCTGGCATATCAAGTCTCTAAAGGCTTAGGCACACCCTCTCCCACTGAGGCCAGGCAAGGCAGTCTAGTTAGAAGAACGTACCCCAGGTGGAGGCAACGCTTTTAGGATAGCTCCTGTTCCAGCTGTTCAGGACACACATGAAGACCTAGCTGCTCACTTGCTACATAACTGTAGGGACGCCTAGGGGCAGTCCTTGTATGTTCTTTGGTTGCTGGTTTCGTCTCTAAGAGGACTAAGATTCCATGTTACTTGATTCTGTTGGGTCCCCTGTGGAGTTCCTATCACCTTTGGGGCCTCCAATCTTTCCTCCTAGTCTTTTGTAAGAGTTTCCAAGCTCCATCCACTGTTTGGCTATGAATCTCTGCATCTGTCTTAGTAAGTCGCTGGGTGGAGCCTCTCATAGCACAGCCATGATAGACTTCTGTCAGCAAGCATAATAGAGTAACATTAATAGTGTCAGGGATTGGTGTTTGGCCATGTGATTGGTCTCAAGTTGGTCAGGTAATTGTTTGGTGATTCCTTCAGTCTCTACTCCATCCCTCATTCCTGCATTTCTTGTTGAGAGAATAAATTTTGGGTCAAAAGTCTTGTGGATGGGTTGGTGTCCCTAATGCTCCACTGGGGTTTCTGCCTGGCTATAGGAAGTAGACTATTCAGGTTTCATATCTCCAATAGGATATAACTAGGAAATTATACTATTCTAGCAAAGTCTTAATAGTAGTATTTTCCTAAGGTCAAGGGTTTCACTACCCCTGTGTAGTTTCTAGTACTGTGCATGATTCATTGTCTGTTGAATCGCGTAAAGTCTAAGCAAACACTTGTTTACCACCCATTATTCAAAGCACCTATTGCACCTTTAAGATATAATGCATTGTGCTAATTTCTGGGAAAGATGTGTGTTTAATATAACAAGCAATGTTTTATAATTTAGGATTTATTAAACAATTTTGGTATTATAGGTTCCTCTTTCCTATTGTGCTACCCCTAACCCCAATAGGGGCTTCCTGTTCCATTTTTCTATTTCCTCCTTCATATTACCTCTATTTCTCTCTAAAGGCAACTGGTCTCTTTATACTTTTCTGGTCTCTGAAGTCAGTATCCACAAACATGACAATGCAGAAGGTGGAAAAATCTAATAGTGCCTTACCTAGACAAGAACGACAGGTAACTAATAACTGCTGAGAAAGAGAAGAATTAGCCTTTCTACTGCATAAGGTCCTATCTGTGACCCAATTTGTTATTCGTGTGTGTGTGTGTGTGTGTGTGTGTGTGTGTGTGTGTGTGTGTAAATCATCAAAACAGTAACAAAAAGAGGGCCATCAATTTGACAGCAGTGGTGAAATGGGGTTGGAAAATGACTAGGCATGGAAGTGCTGGAGAGATGAAAGGGAAAGGAGCTCCTGATGTAACTTAATTAGAAATGCAAAAAATTAAAATGTATAGTGTCAGGGGTTGGGGATTTAGCTCAGCGGTAGAGTGCTTGCCTAGCAAGAGCAAGGCCCTGGGTTCGATCCCCAGCTCCGGAAAAAAAAAATGTATAGTGTCAAATTCTGTTTTTATGTTTTTTTATGAGACATAATACAGAAAGGTTACTCATCACACATAATTGATATTTATAATTACCTCATTTACTCTTAAGTTTGTTTTTGTTTGTTTGTTTATATACAGACAAACCACCCTAAAATGCCTGATCTTGTCCCTTACGTTTTTAGCAGATTGGAAGATGAATATTCATTTTTTTTTCCACGGGCTTATAATTTTTTATTAACTTGAGTATTTCTTATATACATTTCGAGTGTTATTCCCTTTCCCGGTTTCCGGGCAAACATCCCCCTCCCCCCTCCCCTTCCTTATGGGTGTTCCCCTCCCAACCCTCCCCCCATTGCCGCCCTCCCCCCATAGACTAGTTCACTGGGGGTTCAGTCTTAGCAGGACCCAGGGCTTCCCCTTCCACTGGTGCTCTTACTAGGATATTCATTGCTACCTATGGGGTCAGAGTCCAGGGTCAGTCCATGTATAGTCTTTAGGTAGTGGCTTAGTCCCTGGAAGCTCTGGTTGCTTGGCATTGTTGTTCATATGGGGTCTCGAGCCCCTTCAAGCTCTTCCAGTTCTTTCTCTGATTCCTTCAACGGGGGACCTATTCTCAGTTCAGTGGTTTGCTGCTGGCATTCGCCTCTATATTTGCTGTATTCTGGCTGTGTCTCTCAGGAGCGATCTACATCCGGCTCCTGTCGGTCTGCACTTCTTTGCTTCATCCATCTTGTCTAATTGGGTGGCTGTATATGTATGGGCCACATGTGGGGCAGGCTCTGAATGGGTGTTCCTTCAGTCTCTGTTTTAATCTTTGCCTCTCCCTTCCCTGCCAAGAGTATTCTTTTTCCTCATTTAAAGAAGGAGTGAAGCATTCACATTTTGATCATCCGTCTTGAGTTTCGTTTGTTCTAGGGATCTAGGGTAATTCAAGCATTTGGGCTAATAGCCACTTATCAGTGAGTGCATACCATGTATGTCTTTCTGTGATTGGGTTAGCTCACTCAGGATGATTTTTTCCAGTTCCAACCATTTGCCTACGAATTTCATAGACTCGTTGTTTTTGATAGCTGAGTAATATTCCATTGTGTAGATGTACCACATTTTCTGTATCCATTCCTCTGTTGAAGGGCATCTGGGTTCTTTCCATTTTCTGGCTATTATAAATAAGGCTGCGATGAACATAGTGGAGCACGTGTCTCTTTTATATGAATATTCATTTTTAAACACGAATTTTGAATTTTATTCGGCCTATGAGTAGTGGTCCATGCAGATGGATTGAGAGTGAAATAGCAGTTCATCCTGACACTGTAGGAAGAGTACCAGACCTAAACTTATAAACCATCCTCCAATTTCAGCTCTACATTTGTATTAGTTTTATGCTTGTGCAAGAAGCTTAACCTTGTGGAAACCCTTGGGAATATATAATTATTTTTCCGACTATAATCACAACGTTTTCACATGAAAGGTAAATGAATTCTATGAGGAAACCATTTGCGATGATTAAATGTTACTTCAGTTTCAGAGTTGCCCATAGTAATGTACAGATTGTCCTGCTTTCTTTTGTCCCCAGCATTATGATATATGCCTTACATATTTTAATTCTCTAAGCAGAGATGTTGATTAGCTTTGCAGGAGTCCTAAGTGGTTAAGGAGAAAATTGGCTTTGTCTGGATGATGATGGCATCAGAATGCCAACACACTTTCTCAAATCCACAGTTTTATCAAGTACACTTTTAGGAAATGAATATCATGCTTTATGCCAAGGAATTCTAGAAGGAAGTGGCAGCTAGATCAGCAACTGAGGCATCTTCAAGGTAGTACCATTTTTTTTTATCCATTTGATTTATAAATAGTTGGATGTCAATTATCCAGAGGAGCAACCATCCTCAGAATTCCTCAACTTTTGTTAGACTATTCTCATTTGGATATTTAGATTGTTTCTAAATGGTCAAGCTTGTTTGGAATAATAAAGTTACTAAATTTTTAGTGCATTTAAACTGAGTGTCAGTCGTCTAGGCTGTTTCTATTCTCTGTTGATTGTGAGAAGAACAGCAATTGAAAATGGAACAGGAAGCTTTCTGTGGTAAGTCAAAGGCAACTTATATGCCTTAGAGTGGAGTAGTTTTTTAAGGAAACTCCACATTGTTGTCCATCAAAGCTGTACCAGTTGCATTCCCACCCACAGTTGGCCAAGTGTTTCCTTTTCCCAGCATCAATGTCAGCATTAGTTGTTGTTTTATTTTTATGCTTTTATTATAGACATTCTGACTGGGTAATATAAAATTTAAAGTAGCTTTAATTTGGATTTCTTTAATAGCTTAAGATGTGAAACATTTAAAAATATTTTTCAGTTACTTGTAATTTTTCTTGTGAGTACTTTAGTACCAAAGCTGGCCTTTTAATTGGTTACTTTACTTATGCTATTAAAGATTTGAGGCTTAGTTTTTTGAATCATTTGTATAGGCCAGATACTAACTCTCAGTCAGATATTTACCTTATGAGATGTTTTCTCTTTCTTCAGTCTGTGTTTTCACGCAAATGAAGGGTTATTTAGTTGTGTGGAATTTAATTTCATGAGTTCCCATGTCAGTTTTTGGTCTTGTTGACTGGGCATAGAAAGCTCCTGTTCAGAAAGTCTGTTCCTATGCCAATGACTTCAAAGATATCAGGTCCCATGCTGAGGTTTGAACAACTTGGAATAGAGTTCTCTGCTGAGTAAAATAAAAGAATCCAGTCTCATTCTTTTTCTTTAAATCACAGTCTGTATATAAAGCACTGTTCTTAATTTTATCCCCATAAGGATCGTTATGGAACAATTGCAAAAAAATATTAACAAGGTCTACACATTACATCATAGTATTAAGTCAACATTAAAAATTCCAAAATCTGTAATTAGTTCATGGTTTGTAAGAATTTGATTTTTTAAGAAAACATATAATAAAGTTCTTGGGAGATAAGACAAGAGAAATGAAAAAGTTCAGCTTTCTAAATGTAACTATCTGATTTGACCAGCCCCAGTAGTTGAAGATGCTGCAGTTTTCCCCCAGTGACTACTTCCTATAGTCAGAAGTCAGGTGGCTTTAGGGATGTGATCTTGTATGGAGGCCCTCATTTTTATTTCACTCATCAGAATGTCTGCTTTTATGTCAGAACACTGGTACTATTATTACTGTAATGCTATAGTAAAGCTTGAGACATGTAATAGTTAATGCCTCGTCTGTGTTTTTATTGTTCAAGATTGTTTTGGATATCCTGGGTCCTTTGTGTTTAAAAAATAATTTTCAAATTATTTGCTTAATATCTTTGAAGAATTCATTGGAATCTTGATTGGATTTGTGGATTTCTTTTGATAGGTGGCACTTTACAATATGAATTATACCAATCTGTAACCATGAAAGGTCTTTCATGAGAGTATCTTCTTCAGTTTTTATCTTCAATGTCTTAAAGTTTTTATTTTACAAGTTATTCATTTTCTTGTTTGAATTTATTTCCAAGATATTTGATTTTTGTGGTTTAGATGAATAAAATTTTTGCCTGATTTCATTTTCAGTGTCATTGGTAACAAGAAAGCTACTGATCTCTGCATGTTAAGTTTGTACCCTGCTAGTTGGCAGAATGTTTCTCAGATGTAGGAGTTCATTAGTAAAAACTTTCCTGTATATAATCTTAACATCTGCATGAAAGGATGCTTTGACTTCTTCCTTACCTATTTTTATCTCCTTTACATTCTCTTGTCTCGCTGCTCTATCTAAGACTCCAGGCACTATATTTAACAGTAGTAAAAAGAAGGATCCTAATTTTACTGTAAAGTTTTCATCTGTTTTGCATGATATTCACTGTGTGCTTGTCTACTGTCTCTATTATGCTAAGATGTGTCTCCCACAATCCTGGTTTCTCCAGTAATTTTATTATAAATCACATTGGATTTTGTCAAATGCCTTTTCTATATCTAATGAGATAAGAGATACATCACTGCATCTACATTTTTCTTTTTAAAAAAATTGGATATTTTATGTATTTACATTTCAAATGTTATCCCCCTTTCCCTATTCCTCTATCTTTGAATCAATTTATATAAGAGATTATATTCATTAATATACATGTAGTAACTGCCTTTGCTTCTCTAGGATGTAACTGACTTCATGCTTGATAATCATGCTGATATATCCTGAATTTGATTTTTAACAAATATGATGGTGTGTGCTATGTTCATCATGTAGATTGGCTTATAACTTATTTATTGATGGTTCTCTATTTGTTTTGGTGTCAGCATAAGAAAGGATTGATAAAAAGAATTTGGATGTGTTCCTTTCTTTTGTATTTTATGGAGCAGGCTACCCAACTCAAATAAATGTTCTAACACCCAAGAACAAAGAACATACAGGTAATTTCAAATGGATCCAATATTTAAAAGGAATATTTAAGGAAATATTGGAGAGGGTGATAAGGAAGGATTTGGAGGAGAGGAAATTAGGGTAGATTTAACAAAAGCACATGTATGCATGTAAAAATTCTCAAATAATAAAAGTGCAATTGAATTGTGAGAAATATTATTGTCATTAAATAGGTGGTGCTAACTACCTTTATCAAATGGTCATCGTTAAGTGTTAAACACATGAAGACTGGGAAGCATAGATACAGAAAGAGAGAGAAAGGGAAACATTCATTATTTAGTGGATTGTACTTTCAGAGCATATACAAAGTTTTGTAACCCATATTCCATTTTAGTGCCATGGGTAAAACAAAGCTAATGTGTGGCGTCCTACTGATATTGGTAAGCTGCAGTGTAAAAGTAGTCAACAAAATTTATCAGAGAGGATTTCTACTTTAATTTACACAGTTTATGACCAAAAAATAAGTGAAATTGAGAAATACAGTCACATTTCACAAATCAAAGAGAGGTGACATAGTTTGGGAATTTTCAGTGGAGGGAATTAGACTGACCTGGGAAATTTGTTTGAGCTGGTGAACTTGAACACACACAGTCTTTCTGAAGTGCCCCAGGAACTTGGTTGTTTGACATTAAGGCTTTTGTACCACCAGTGGCCCTTTATGAATTATTTTCAGCAAAACTAGGTTAGGTTCTTGAGATGGATTCTATGTTTGAACCTTTCTGAAAATATGTCTCAACTCTGGTGTTTGGAAGAAATACAAATTATTATTTACTTTGGGACAATGCATTTTCAAAACTTAGAGTGTAAAGTTTCACAAATTGATTTTGTCCTTCTAAAACCAAACATCTGTGTTTAAAAAAAACATACTTTCTACATGGAGTAGAGAGTATATGAATTTCCACCATCAAATACATAAATTGCTTTTCTTTTCTAATTATTTGGTGAGAACTAGGCTTTTAATATTGTAACCATTTTAATCATTACACACCACTTCTTTTAATCTGATTGCCTTGTTTTCAGTGCATTTTAGGCAATGTGCTTTAAATATAAAATGTACAAATAGTTCCTTGGGTATAATAAGGATATGTAGCAAATAAAATGTAGAAAGTGCCTTAATTATTCACATTTTAGAGTATTCATGCCTCTTAAAATGCATATTTGTTAGCATTTCGATCAAGAAGTTGATTTTTCTTCACCCCTTGAGGCTTGTTTTGTTGTACAGAACACTATTCTAAAATGTTCCATTTCAAACATAAGCCTCAGAAGTCTGGGCATGTTCTGTTCTTCTGAGTTCTGCCTGCCCTATTAAAGAATGCCTGAGCCATCTTAGAGAAAATGCCCCATGGAGTCGTAGTCCAGAAGTTTAGTCTCTTCTCATCCACCAGATCTGGAAATAAACCCACTTGAATCCCATTGAGCTGGACGAGATAAGGGGGACTTCTCAGCTGGCCCTACAGTCCTCTTATGGTCATGGGGGAAAGAACACAGACGTCATTTTTAACTACTCTGTCTTCATAGACGCTGTGATATAACAATAACTGAATGACAGCATATATAACCACTTAAGTTGACAAGGTTGTCATTTCTGCTATTAGCATTTCGACATGTTATAAATAATCATTATGTATACCTAGGAACATGTTTTTGGTTTACGTTATGATGTAACTGTTTTCAAACTGTTTCTAATCAAAACAAATCAATAATGCAGAAGTAACTAGAAGAATCTATGTTATATGTGTAGAAAAAAGTGAATGCCTTAGTTTTAAGGTCACGGATTATTTCAATATTTCAGCGAATTGCTTAAATTGGGAGATTGTCCCCTCCCAGATAGACACATATACTAAGATGGTTTTATGCTTTAATCATCAACTTGGCAAATGATACTTTGAAGTATAAAAGTCTTCTTATTCCATGCTCCCCCCTAGTAGATTGTATAATTCATGTGCTTTGAAATATATCCCCTGGGAAGCCCCACTAAAGACAATCATGACCTTGGGAAGATGTTGGGTGACACTGTGAAAAATTAACTCTTCCCTTTTCAGGCTACAAAGCATTCCCTCCTTTCCTTATTATGTATTTGTGCAATTGCACTCACAGTGGATCACTTGCCCCCTATTTAAGCAACACCTTTATTGAAAACGACACAGTGCATTGTGCTCGTTCTGCACATATTTAGCATTTAAGCAGTGTTTTTCTTAATGTCGAGCACCCTTAAGATGCTATATTTATGTAGGAAGAAATATCCTTGTCCGATGGCTTTCTCAGTCCTAGTTATTCACGTGGCGGTGCTTTAGTTAAGAGCATGCTCCTTTGCTGCAGTCTTCTTATTTAATTCACTTTATTTTCAAGGAGCTCTAAAGATGCAAAAGCACTCCGGATGTTAAATATAATTTAAATATTATATGAAGTGCTTCTAAAGTGTTGCATTTGTAGATAGTAGTGGGAGCAGAGGAGGTGGAAGGGAGGGGCAGGAAAGAATAAGGAGTTGGAGAAAGAGAAAGTGAAAGAGAAAGAGAAAGAGGAGAAAGAGAAAAGTGAAAAGCTGGCACTGTTTGAATGAAAAGATGAACAACTTAATTTTTTTGGACTGCTCCTTTGAGTCAGATCTCTAGCATATTTCTCTACTTTCATCAGGGGCTTAAGAAAAAAAGAAACCATTAACTAGGAAGAGAAAATAACCAATACACAAAAAACAATAATATATTCTTGGAATATAAATTAAATGTTTGTTGACTGCCTGTTCTCTGTGCTCAGAACATCAGTTAACTGACTAGATGACCTTTCTGTTATCCTTCTAACATAGTTAGACACTGCTTTATACTCAGAGTCTTATGTCTTAAAGCCTCAGCCTCCTCTCAACCTGACCCCCACTTGTATTTTTTGGAGCAACAGGACCATGATGAAGCTGCAGTACAACGCTACCATAATCTTGGCAGTGTGTCCAGCGAAAGTCCATGATATCTCCGCGTGTAGCCTCAGGTTTTTCATAGAAAGGCTAACCATGGAAAGGGAGATATAAGATCATAACTCTTTATATAGTTTTTTCACAATGCCTGTTTCCTGAATTTTCCTCTTCTTTCTTTTGCTCTTTCTTTCTCTTCTCCCCTTCCTGCATCTGCCCCCTTTTCTTTCTTTCATCATTCAGTAAAGTATCGCTTTGGCAAAATCATTTCCTGGGATCTACCAACAAAATATATTCCCCTCAGCTGTGTGGATACTTATGTGTTGTTGACTTTTCAATTTTCTTTTAGAAATGGAAAGATAGATGCTTTTCTTGACATTGTAACTTTTTCTTTATCATGTGCAAATTCATGTTTGTATTCAATTCACATTTTCCTCCCCTTCATAACTATGTATCCATTCTTTGTTTTGCATTTTTCATCCTTATAGGAGGTTTGCTCCAATTCCTCTCATGTAACTTTGCATCTACCCACCCGGAGTAGGTGTCACTTTCTATTGGTTTATATACGAATGATGCTGGCTGTGTATTTCTATTCTTTGCATAACTGTTGCTTCCAGCACATTTGTTGTCTCTTGCTTTATCTCTTTCTTTGAAGAAATGATTTAAACCAGAAATCTGTTGTAGATTTAAGAATATGAAATTTCACAGGTTGATTTTCTCATTGACAGATGAACGCTTTATTCATATCTGCTACTGACTGACGTGGAATTCACGAGGGGAAGGTAAAAAGAAATAATTCCAGGATAGCAGGAAAAGATGGAAGAAAGAAAAGGATATAGAGGAAGAATTTATTTCTTCATTATTTTGCATAGATAGTAGGCAAGATGCATAAACCAAAGATCTTCTAGTGCAATGTTTTTTATTTATTTGCTGATTTTGCTTAGTAGAAATTTTGTTTGGCATATATCATCTCTTCAATTGAGGACCTAGGGATCTGGTAAGCTTATGATTTCTCATTTTCAGACCATCTGTATTCACATCTCGATATCTTTGACTTCAAGCCTGACCTCTCCTTCAACTTTAAATTTTATTTTCCCAGTAGTTTTTATAGCAGCTCATGTCTGAACCTGGATTAGGTACTCTCATGTTTACATCTGGCCACTCCCACAGATTATGCAAAATAATTTTCACTATACATACTAACAGTCACTAGATAGGCCAATGTGTCTGGAAGATACTCATATATTTCATATGATCCTTCCTAAGCAATACATCACTGGGAGAGAGATGGTGCTAAATGTTTTAAATTAAAAATTAGGCACATGAATATTTTTGATTTCCTGGAAACATGTAAGCTGCATAGGCAACTTAAGTGCCTTGACAGGAAAAAAAAGTCAAGGTCAATGTCAAATGAACTTCCTAGTCAGTGTCCATTCTGAATTACAAAGGAATGATTGCTGATTTTCACAGTAGGCTCATGAGGTCAAAGCCTTGGTCCCATTTCAGACATAAGGCTTTTAGGACTTCTGTAATTGTTTAAGGCCACTGACACACTAATAGTTGAATTGATATTTTAATCTCACCTGCCTAATCCCCAAACTGGATACCTTGGTGAGTGTAAATCTTGCCCAACATTTAATGTATGCCACAAGTACTTTGTCTCTATGATTACAAACTATTCTTTCTATAGATGTCGACCATGATTTTTCTTTTTCTTTCTCTTTACTTTTCTCTAATTCAATTCATCCCCACCACAAGCTTTCCTCCTTCCCCTTCTCCATTTCCCTCCTATTTCTTCTTTCCCTCAAATCTACTGCTTCAATTATTATAGGAGAGAGCTACAGAAGACACATGGATCTACTTGAAAAGATGAAACAATAAATTTTGTGGGAAGACTTGGGGTGGGTGGGAATGGGAATAGGAGGGAACAGATTGAGAAGGGATGGATATAGAGTGACAGTACTGGGAGATACAACTGAAATAGTTGGACATTTAGGATGTGATATGGTACCCAAGTGAATCAGAAACTCCATAGTACCTATGAAGGTGACCCTAGTGAGCACTCTGGAGGATATCCATTCTATATCCAGTCTAGGCTACTAGTGGTAGAACTGAGACACCAATCTAGCCACAAAATGTATAACCCATAGCCTGTTCTGCATGAAATATGCACAGGGAAAATGGTGGTTCAGAACATGAGTAATTGGCAAGTAAATGATTGGTTTAATTTGAGGTCTAAGCCATGAAAGGAAGCCCATGTTGGCAATGCCTGAAAGGCCAGACTCCAAAAGCTGATGGCTGTAAGACCCTACTGTTAAGAAACAAACTCTACTCAGAAACACCACATCAAGGGTACACACACACACACACACACACACACACACACACGAGAGAGAGAGAGAGAGAGAGAGAGAGAGAGAGAGAGAGAGAGAGAGAGAGAGGACTTAAAAGTTTTACAAATTGTACATAAGTTTGGTGAGATGTGCTCTAGAAGCTTTTTAAAAAAGTACATGACCACATAAGGAAAGCAACATGAAGAAGTAAGGCTTTTGAAAGATTTGGTGTTGGGGAGTAATTAAGAAAGAAAATAAGAGACATATTGCACTTGGCTTATCTTTTGCCTGCTAAAGTAGGTGAGACTTTAGAATTACTGGTTTCCAGGCCAGGTAATAAAGCAATAACCTATATAAAAGTAGCTCTTATTTGGCAGATGCCATTGTCATCTTTAGAGGCTTACTGCTGAGTAAACTCACCCTTTCTAGCTCTTTCTGAACTCTGGCTGACTGTTTCAACTCAATTATTGTGGTCCAAACTCCTCTCCAAGCTGACTGATTCAAACTAGCTTCTCTTGGATTTTGACTGAATTTCTTTTCTTAGTCTAAAACTAACTCTGGAAATCTTTTATAATTCTTGGTCCCTTTCATTCTCTGGCTCCTTCTGTATTTCCTGCAACCTTTCTCTGTAAAGCTCTCTCTCTCTCTCTCTCTCTCTCTCTCTCTCTCTCTCTCTCTCTCTTTCTCTCTCTATCTCTCTCTCTCTTTATCTCTCTCTTGGCTGCTTTCTTAAGTTGTTTCTCATTCTTCCCTGCTCTCCTGAGAGTTGGCTATAACCTATCCCTAACTCACTCTGCCAATCTTTTTGTGATTTGTCACGTTGTCGGCCAGTCAATTTGATGTCACTTTCAAACATGGCTGCTTCCTTCTACAAACTAATCTTATCTTTATTGTTAGGGATTGAAAATGTGTATCAACGATATCTCTGTATTTAATCCAGAGGGATTAATGGTGTCTACGAAAGGTGTGTATGTATTATAGTCAGGTCATATTGTAATACAGGGCATTAATGCATACTGGCCAGATCATATCTTTGAATATGATCCCTTGCCAGAGGAGCCATTGTGCTAGATTAAAATCCCTCTACAAACCTGAGCCCAGAATTCTGTCTGTAAGAAATATGTTGGAAAGAATATACATATTCTCAAAGGTACCATTGGAGCTGTTACATAATTCCATTAGGTAACAGGCTTATAATGTGTATCTCTTTTTCATGATCATCTTCTTCCATGAGATTTTAGGTTTGAGTAGAATTTAATGTAACAGACCAACAACTTTATTGAATAACTCTTTCAACTCCCAATCTTGATATTTGTGAGGGTGAAAGGAAAGGAAAATGTCTACATCCTCATTGATTCTGAGATGAATGAAAAAGTTCAATTATGAGCCTCTCCCTCTTCAATGGCTTTTAAAAATACAGTGTAATGTTTGTATCTTATCTACCTCTTTATTGATCCTTTTGAAACTTTGCATTCGAGTTTATAGAATATGTTTTTCAATAAGTTATTGAATTTCATTGCTCATTGTAATTGTACCTTGATTGGATTTTTAAGTTTTGAAAATATATTATTACAGAACTTCAAAAATAGTATCTTAAGAATAATAACTTCAAAATATAGTGTGGGCTTTTGTTTAAAGTCCACTTTATACTACATTTCAAAATATTGTTTATTGGGGATATATTTCCAAACAATCCATGCATATATTTTACAGTACTCATTTGGAATGCAGTAAAGTGCACAAATAAATGGTTCAAGTAATAAATGCTCACAGTTGGAAGAAACTGAGCATTGCACATATCTCATATCACATATTGCAGTTTTGAGGGTTTTGTTGGGTTAAGTGAGAATGTAACAGTGTTTTCTTAGGAATCAAAACAACCTGGATGCCTTGTTTTGCTCAAAGGATATCAATAAATTAAGCCATACTATGGTGAATGGATATTCTATACAGCAATACTGATACACTGAAAGGAGACCTACTTAGGACTAATTTTAGGCTTAGAGTATTAAGGAAATGCTTATCATGCAATTGATAAAGAGGCAATGATCAGAATTTTTTAACAAGTTCTCTGGCCTGAAGTTATATAATTTCCTGTGTCTACTTACACTCATCAGGGTCTGATTCCCTTTCTTTGTCTAGAACTCATTGTAAGTATTTCCAATAGTTGTAAACTCAACAGGAATTAAATACTCATTTTATTGTCAATTATTTACTATTGCTCTTTCCTAGAATACATGATAATGACAGAGATTCCTTGACCATACTTAGTGTCATTGTCCTGTCTGTCCATGTCATGAATGTTCACTGATTAATTATTTTAATTTATTTACTTACAGTGTATTTTTATTCACAGTATATAATTAATATACACTGATTACCTGAATTAAAAAATGGTGGATATATCTATAAACGTATAGATTTTGGACTAAAACTGTAAACATAGAGAAATGGGCTTAGAATAAAAAAAAAAGGAGAAAAAGAAAGGAGCTAAATAGAAGAGAAACACCAGAAGCCAGAGGGAGAAGGATTAATGGTGGAATACTACCAAAACTTGAAAATCATTCCTAAGGAGGTGTGATTCCAAGTGGAAGAGCTTAATAACAAGTTGTTTTAGCATTTATCTTTGAAACAAACTCAGCCTAAAAGTGTCAATTTGACACTTGAATTTTTGAAGTCCTCTGAAATGGGGAATTTTACATTTTTAATGTGAGATTAATCCATTTTAATATCCACATAAAAATTTAAAAAGACTAAGAGCAAATAAAACAACTTTATTTTGTGGAAGTGGATGTAGAATTAGCATCACAAACTTTGGAAGAGAAAAATCTGAATATATAGTTTATTATTTAAAAATCTACACAAGAGGCAAACATAAGATCTTTGAGTCCCTGGAAATTAGACAGTTCAGTGGGTTGCTTTCACAGTGCTTATATAAAATCAGATACAGGACTTAAGGTGGGATCTGACAAGGAAGTGACCTTAAGTTTTATATTATTAGAAGGGGGCGGGGAACTGCAGTGGGATGCGATGCAGGAAAGAAGAGTACTATGTAATTTGTCTTTCTTTGTCTATGATATCAGATGCTGTGGCAACCTGGGAAAGTATACTTCATATCTTTAAACTTACATGTAAGTAAAATATGACATATTGTAAATGTCAGTGAGAGTTTGGTGTTCATTCACAGGTATCTCAGTTATCCTACAGGAGGATTGCTTTGCAACCAGATGCTTGGGGACCAGCCTCTCCTGCTACCGTTATTTTGTTTTAATTCATTTTCATATTTACATTAATTCACATTACTTGATTTTATTTTATGGACACAATTATGTTATGTGTTCTAAGTGGAAAAAAATAAATACCTCTGAAATTTATCCCAATGAACTCAGAGCTGTTCCCTTCACTGACTTCCATTTAATCACACAATGCCTACTTTTAAAAGCTGAACCCAGTCCAATGTGGACCTCACCCAGCTGACTGATTTCTGTTAAAAGTGCCCAACCCCTTTTTAGCTGCTCAAAGATTTTGCTAGATTCAAATTCCTAGTTGTCAGTCAAGTGAAAATTGTGCCTTCAGGGAGTGAAGTTGTTGGATAACGTCCCTTCCTTTCTGCTACTGGTTCTTGTTAGTCTGTCACAATGCATAAGAAAAAATAATTATAATAAAAGTAAAAAATTGCACTGAGGCTTGCAAGAATTTTAGCTTCATTTGTGGAACATCTGTCTCTTTAACTTGTCAGTTGTTTCATATTTCTCCCTTCCCTACCGGTGCTCTCTGGCCACCACAATTCTTACAAATGAATTACTATATTTTAACATCTTTTCTTAGATGTTAGGTTTCCTACACAGAATGTAATTAAACTCCCATGAGTATAAATTTAAGGACAGGCACACAAATTAAGCACAATTTGCATAATATACCATATATATATATATATATCCACTTAAGGATATTGAAAGGAAACCCAGTACTGTCAGTCCTTCGTGTGTGTGTGTGTGTGTGTGTGTGTGTGTGTGTGTGTGTGTGTGTACACATGGAAAGGTTATGGAAGGGATACACCTGTAGAAATAGGGAGTGGAACAATTTTCAAATTGTGTCAGATTTTCTTGCCACCTTCCCTCTTTGTGCTTTTGGTGTTAATTCCTGCAAAATTCATATGTCTGGGAGACTAAAATCATGGGCCTGATAGGAGGAGGAGGTAGCGATAAAATTGAATAGCAGTAATTGAAGCAGATTCTTAGAAGCAAGGTACTATTTGGTGAGCGGCTTCTCTTATCACGCTACATTTTCTCTAATGTAAAATAATAATCACCACAGTTAACAAATATAGATCCTGTTTATTCACATTAAATATGAATAAACGTGAAATTTCTTAAATGTCCAGATGTGCACAATATCTTCTCCTCACAGAAGAGGATTTAGATGGAACGTGTACATAGCAAGGGCCGTGCATGAAGCCTGGGTCGTGGCAGACTCTGACAGCACAGGCTTCTGTGTGATAGTGAATGCCCTATCTCCAGCATGCAGCAGGCAGTTGGGAGTGGGGTCAGGTTTAGTGGAAAGGAATAAATGGAATATTAAAGACTGTTAAAAATGTGAAAATATACTTTTGTTTAAGATCCTTTCTTCTCTATTCTCAAATATGTCTTTGAAATAGTTTCTCCAGGATTTGTGGTCTTAAAAACTTGGTTATGAATAGGCTCCAACTATCCTGAGGTAGGCCATAGTCAATGTTAATCTTCAGAACAATTGATTAAAGCATTCAATAAAACATTATATATATATATATATATATATATATATATATATATATATATATATACACACACACACACACACACATATATCAGCTGTTTCTTCAAAGGACAGAAGTGCCTTTAAGTCATTTTCTTTATAAAAGTTCCCCAATGAACAGTGATCACTGAAATAAGAGGAATTAGAATTTTATTGAATGACTCAGACAGACAACTGAAAGACACTCTCCATGTTGACTGGGTGAAGAGATCATGCAACTTCAACATTTGTCTGTCTATTTCATAACTACCCAGAATTATTTTAGCTTTATAAAATATCTTAACCTCAACCAAATTGTTGTTTGCACAAATTTCAGTCTCTCTGGCTACAGACTGAGAATTTAACAAAAACCAAAATCGTTAAACAGAATTTTTGTTCCTTTGGCCCATCCCATTTGCCATTCACATGTTCCTTTTTATATTTATTGTTTAATTAATTAAAAATAATTTTATTTTTCTATACACATATGTGTGTACTAAACATATGAACCTGTGTGTATGTATGTGTGTTTGTGTGTGGGGCGGTTACATGTACATTCATAAGTGAGAAAAGCATGTCAGATTTCTTAATCTACTATTATATACTTTACACTTCTGAAAACAGGTTCTTAAACTGAATCTGGCTGTAATCTGGTGATCAGAAAACCCTAATACCTGCTTAGTATCTAGCCCCAACAGGGATGGAGTTACATGTGCTTATGGTCATCCTTAGCTTTATACTTTATCTTATATGTGTTTAAAATTACTTTTAATTGAAAATCGATGTGATCTACAAAATATTATTTTCACTGTTTCCCGTACACTTAATCTACCCACAACTTCTACCTACTTCCCATCTAGGTCCACACCCTTTCTCTCTTCAGAAAACAAACAGGCATCTAAAGAATGATGTTAAAATAAAATACAATAAGATAAAACAACAAATCAATCAGATTAGGATAAACATGTAAACAAGAAAATCAAACGCAAGGAGAAAGCTCAAGAAAGAAATATACATGCAGAGACACACTATTGACATACACAGAAGTCCCACAAAACTTGTTAGGTTAAACAAGAAAAATTCAGCCGTAACATTGTGAGACATAGAACTTTCAAAAATACTACTCAGTTTTCTTTTTTGTTTGTTTGTTTGTTTGTGTTCTTTTATTATGTGCATTGAACCTACACTTAGTAGTAGATGGTTTTTTCCAATGATACTCCTTTGGAGTAAACAATTTTTCTTTTTTTAAATAAATAAATAAATAAATAAATAAATAAATAAATAAATAAATAAATAAATAAAGTTAAATCCTGACCTTAGTTTCTGCTCTGTTAACCCCTCTCTTCCCTTTGTTTCACTTTTCCTTTCCCTACCCACTTAGCCAGTCTTGGCTTCTCTTCAAAAAAAATAGAAGACATCCCATTGACAGTGAGAATAGGCACATCTTGTCTTATTGAGACACCCTAGTAGGAGCAAAAGTTCCAAAAGACCAGCAAACAGAGGCAGAGAAGGCGCCTGCTCCTGATTTTAAGAGACACTACCTTACTACAAAAACACTCGCTAAACAAGTTCACATCAGCTTTCTTCATAATGGTCAGAACCTAAACACAACATAGATGTCCCTCAACTGAAGAGGAGATAAAGAATATTTAGACCAATTACAGAGCAGAACATTATTAAACTCTTTAAAATAAAGGCCATTATGAAATTTGCAGGCAAATGAATGGACCTATAAAAGATCATTCAGAGTGAGTAACCCAAACACAGAAAGCCAAACAGTATATTCTCATTTATAAGTGGATATTAGCTGTAAAGGATGACCAGGCTACAATGTACAGACCCAATAAAGCTAAATAACAAGAAAGTCCCAAGGGAGGATGCTTGAATCTCAGAATAGACATCATAGATGGAATGGGAAGGAGGCTGGATTGAAAGTGCGTGGGGACAAAACTAGGAGGGATTAGGTGAAAGGAATTAAAATCAGAAGCATCTCTAGGACAAGCTAGATAGATTACCTTAGGGCAATGGAAACTACCAGGAAAATGGATGAGTGGCCCTACCTAAGACTCTTCACATACAGCACCTGAACTGACCATGTCCCATAACCAGACATGCCTTCCAATGAAGGGATTGAGACACCAGCTAGGCACAAAACTTTTGACCTACAATGTTTCCTGCCTACAGGACATGCAAGAGTAAAGATAGTACAGAAATTGAGGGGGTAGACAACCAATGACTTGTCCAACTTGAGGCTCATTCCATGAGAGGGAGCCCACCCCGGACACTCTTAATGGTATTCAGCTCTGCTAGCATACAGGGGTGCAGCATAACTGTCATCAGAGAGGTTTCATGCCGCAGCTGAGGGAAAGAGAGGCACAGACCCACAAACAAACATTAGGTGCAACTTAGGGAATCCCGTGGAAGAGGAAGAAGAATTGTAGGAGTCACATGGGTCTAAGACGCCAAAACATCCTTAGAGGATCAATTAATCTGGGCCCATAAGATCCCAAGAGTTTGAACTGTAAACCAGAGAGCATGCATGGGATTGACCTTGGCTCTCTAAACATATGTAATATTTGAGGAAGCTCTTCATTTTAAATATTTGCAAGGGGTTATCAGTTGAAAATAATTTTGGGTTAGGGTGGGAGACGATTTTTCTCTCCTTTCAGGATGCTCTCTGGTGAAGAAACCCACAGCTCTCGTGCATGCTGATACAGTCTCTGTGAATTGCCATGCACACCAGCCCTGTGGTGTTCAGATGGTCTAAAGTCCATTGTGTCCTCCATCTCCATTGGCTCCTTTATTTTTTGCTTCTATTGGATTTCTTTTTATTTACATTTCATCTGTTATTCCCTTTCCTGGTTCCCCAGATATAAGCCTCCTACACCATACCCCTCCCCTTCTTCTATAAGGGTGTTTCCCTCTCCAACCATTCCCCATTCCCACCCGCCTCAGACCCACATATATATAGAGAGAGTATAACCTGTACCCTGAAGTGTAGCTACAACGTGCCACTCAGCAGTCTGCTTAGTCTTCATGCGTTGCTTTTTGACAAAACAGTTTATTTCATTTTCATCATGGCCAACAAATATGTAACTTCGGTAAATTTTTAACTTAAATTTTTAAAAATTTACTTCATTTTGCATGTTGATCTGTGTATGTGTTTGTGTATATGTACTTAGGTTCCCAAGAAGGCAGAAAAATGGCATCAGATAAATAGG